>NW_027227408.1:0-35239 GCF_037783145.1 Equus przewalskii | reverse complement strand
ACGTACCAGAACGACATGCCGTGCAGGCTGGAACCACCTACCGGACAGACCGGAATCACCTTTCGGGCATGCCGGAACCACCTGTCAGATGTGCCAGAAACACGTGCCGGAGACGCCGGAAGCACCTGCCAAGCACGTTGGAACCACCTGCTCAACTCGCCTGAACCACCTGCCGGACATGCCAAAATCAACAGCCGACTATGCCAGAACCACTTGGCGAACACTCCGTAATCACTTGCCGGGCATGCAGGAACCACCTCTCAGACATGCCAGATCCCCGTGCCAATGACCCCGGAAGCACCTGCCGAGCACGCCGGAACCTTCTGCTCGACTCGCCAGAGTCACCTGCCGATCACGCAAATATCACCTGCCGGCTACGCCACAACCAGTTGGTGAACACTTTGGAATCACCTGCCGGGCTTGCTGGAACCACCTGCCGGTCATGCCAAAATCACCTGCCAACTACGCCAGAACCGCTTGGCGGACACTGCGGAAACACCTGTCGGGCCGGCTGGAACCACATCTCAGACGTGCCAGAAACGTGTTCATGAGATGCTGGAACCACACCCCGAACAGACGGATACCACCTGCCAGAACCGCCTGAACCACCTGCTGAGCACGCCGGAACCACCTGCTCGACTCACCGGTACCACCTCCCTGACACGCCAAAATCACCTGCTGGGTATGCCAGAACCACTTGGCGGACACTCCGGAATCATCTGCCGCACATGCCGGAACCAGCTCTCAGACACACCAGAACCAAGTGCCGGAGACGCCGGAAGCACCTGCCGAGAATGCCGGAGCCACCTGCTCGACTCGCCAGAAACACCTGCCGGACACGCCAAAATCACCTGCCGGGTATGCCAGAACCACCTGGCGGACACTACGGAATCACCTGCCGCGCATGCCGGAACCACCTCTCAGACGTGCCGGAAGCATGTGCCAGAAACGCCGGAAACACCTACCGGACAGACCGGAACCACCTGCCAAGAACGCCGGAGCCACCTGTTCGACTCGCTGGAACCACCTGCCGGACAGGCCAATATCAACTGCTGGCTATGCCAGAACCACCTGGGGGACAGTCCGGGATCACCTGCCAGCCATGGCGGAACCACCTCTCAGACGTACCAGAACCACCTGCCGGAGAAGCTGGAAACACGTCCTGGACAGACTGGAACCACGTGACGGCCATGCCTGAACCACCTGCCGAGCACGGCGGAACCACCTGCCGGACATGCCAAAATCACCTGCGGGCTACGCCAGAACCACTTGGACGACTCTCCGAAATGACCTGTCGGGCATGTTGGAACCACCTCTCAGACGTGCCAGAAGCACGTGGCGGACAGTCCGGAATCACCTGTTGGGCATACGCAACCACCTCTGAGACGTACCAGAACCACGTGCCGTGCACGCCGGAACCACCTACCGGACAGACCGGAATCAACTTTTGGGCATGCCGGAACCACCAGTCAGATGTGCCAGAAACACGTGCCGGAGACGCCGGAAGCACCTGCCGAGCACGTCGCAACCACCTGCTCAACTCGCCTGAACCACCTGCCTTACACGCCAAAATCACCTGCCCGCTACACCAGCACCACTTCGGGGACAAGCCGGAATCACGTGAGGGGCATGCCGGCACAGCCTCTCAGACTGAACCTCGTGCCGGACACCACAGAACCACCTGCCGGACAGACCGGAACCACCTGCCGGACACGCCGGAACCACCGGCTCGACCCGCCGGAACGACCGCTGGACATGCAAAATCACCTGCCGGCTACGCCGGAAACACTTGGCAAACACTCCGGAATCACCTGCCGGGCATGCCGGAACCACCTCTCAGATATGCCAGAACCACGTGCCAATGACTCCGGAAGCACCTGCCGAGCACGCCGCAACCACCTGCTCGACTCGCCAGAACCACCTGCCGGACACGCAAAAATCATCTGCCGGCAACGCCACAACCAGTTGGGGAACACTTCGGAATCACCTGCCGGGCTTGCTGGAACCACCTGCCGGTCATGCCAAAATCACCTGCCAACTATGCTAGTACCACTTGGCGGACACTGTGGAAACACCTGTCGGGCCGGCCGGAACCACATCTCAGACGTGCCAGAACCATGTGCATGAGATGCTGGAACCACACCCCGAACAGACGGAAAACACCTGCCAGACCCGTCTGAACAACGTGCCGAGCACGCCGGAGCCACCTGCTCGACTCGCCGGAACCACCTACCTGACATGCCCAAATCACCAGCCGGGTATGCCAGAACCACTTGGCGGACACTCCGGAATCATCTGCCGGACATGCCGGAACCAGCTCTCAGACACACCAGAACCACGTGCCGGAGACGCCGGAAGCACCTGCCGAGCATGCCGGAGCCACCTGCTCGACTCGCCAGAAACACCTGCCGGAAACACCAAAATCACCTGCCGGGTACGCCAGAACCACCTAGCGGACACTCCGAAATCACCTGTCGCGCATGCCGGAACCACCTCTCAGACGTGCCGGAAGCACGTGCCGGACACGCCGTAATCCCCTACCGAACAGACCGGAACCACCTGCCAAGAACGCCGGAGCCACCTGTTCGACTCGCTGGAACCACCTGCCGGACAGGCCAATATCAACTGCTGGCTATGCCAGAACCACCTGGGGGACAGTCCGGGATCACCTGCCAGCCATGGCGGAACCACCTCTCAGACGTACCAGAACCACCTGCCGGAGAAGCTGGAAACACGTCCTGGACAGACTGGAACCACGTGACGGCCATGCCTGAACCACCTGCCGGACAGGCCAAAATCACCTGCGGGCTACGCCAAAACCACTTGGACGACTCTCCGAAATGACCTGCCGGGCATGTTGGAACCAGCTCTCAGACGTGCCAGAAGCACGTGGCGGACAGTCCGGAATCACCTGTTGGCCATACGCAACCACCTCTGACACGTACCAGAAACACGTGCCGTGCACGCCGGAACCACCTACCGGACAGACCGGAATCAACTTTTGGGCATGCCGGAACCACCAGTCAGATGTGCCAGAAACACGTGCCGGAGACGCCGGAAGCACCTGCCGAGCACGTCGCAACCACCTGCTCAACTCGCCTGAACCACCTGCCGGACACGCCAAAATCACCTGCCCGCTACTCCAGCACCACTTCGGGGACAAGCCGGAATCACGTGAGGGGCATGCCGGCACAGCCTCTCAGACTGAACCTCGTGCCGCACACCACAGAACCACCTGCCGGACAGACCGGAACCACCTGCCGGACACGCCGGAACCACCGGCTCGACCCGCCGGAACGACCGCTGGACATGCAAAATCACCTGCCGGCTACGCCGGAAACACTTGGCGAACACTCCGGAATCACCTGCCGGGCATGCCGGAACCACCTCTCAGATATGCCAGAACCACGTGCCAATGACTCCGGAAGCACCTGCCGAGCACGCCGCAACCACCTGCTCGACTCGCCAGAACCACCTGCCGGACACGCAAAAATCACCTGCCGGCTACGCCACAACCAGTTGGGGAACACTTCGGAATCTCCTGCCGGGCTTGCTGGAACCACCTGCCGGTCATGCCAAAATCACCTGCCAACTATGCTAGTACCACTTGGCGGACACTGTGGAAACACCTGTCGGGCCGGCCGAAACCACATCTCAGACGTGCCAGAACCATGTGCATGAGATGCTGGAACCACACCCCGAACAGACGGAAAACACCTGCCAGACCCGTCTGAACAACGTGCCGAGCACGCCGGAGCCACCTGCTCGACTCGCCGCAACCACCTACCTGACATGCCCAAATCACCAGCCGGGTATGCCAGAACCACTTGGCGGACACTCCGGAATCATCTGCCGGACATGCCGGAACCAGCTCTCAGACACACCAGAACCACGTGCCGGAGACGCTGAAAGCACCTGCCGAGCATGCCGGAGCCACCTGCTCGACTCGCCAGAAACACCTGCCGGACACGCAAAAATCACCTGCCGGCTACCCCACAACCAGTTGGTGAACACTTTGGAATCACCTGCCAGGCTTGCTGGAACCACCTGCCAGTCATGCCAAAATCACCTGCCAACTACGCCAGAACCGCTTGGCGGACACTGCGGAAACACCTGTCGGGCCGGCTGGAACCACATCTCAGACGTGCCAGAAACGTGTTCATGAGATGCTGGAACCACACCCCGAACAGACGGATACCACCTGCCAGAACCGCCTGAACCACCTGCTGAGCACGCCGGAACCACCTGCTCGACTCACCGGTACCACCTCCCTGACACGCCAAAATCACCTGCTGGGTATGCCAGAACCACTTGGCGGACACTCCGGAATCATCTGCCGGACATGCCGGAACCAGCTCTCAGACACACCAGAACCAAGTGCCGGAGACGCCGGAAGCACCTGCCGAGAATTCCGGAGCCACCTGCTCGACTCGCCAGAAACACCTGCCGGACACGCCAAAATCACCTGCCGGGTATGCCAGAACCACCTGGCGGACACTACGGAATCACCTGCCGCGCATGCCGGAACCACCTCTCAGACGTGCCGGAAGCATGTGCCAGAAACGCCGGAAACACCTACCGGACAGACCGGAACCACCTGCCAAGAACGCCGGAGCCACCTGTTCGACTCGCTGGAACCACCTGCCGGACAGGCCAATATCAACTGCTGGCTATGCCAGAACCACCTGGGGGACAGTCCGGGATCACCTGCCAGCCATGGCGGAACCACCTCTCAGACGTACCAGAACCACCTGCCGGAGAAGCTGGAAACACGTCCTGGACAGACTGGAACCACGTGACGGCCATGCCTGAACCACCTGCCGAGCACGGCGGAACCACCTGCCGGACACGCCAAAATCACCTGCGGGCTACGCCAGAACCACTTGGACGACTCTCCGAAATGACCTGTCGGGCATGTTGGAACCACCTCTCAGACGTGCCAGAAGCACGTGGCGGACAGTCCGGAATCACCTGTTGGGCATACGCAACCACCTCTGAGACGTACCAGAACCACGTGCCGTGCACGCCGGAACCACCTACCGGACAGACCGGAATCAACTTTTGGGCATGCCGGAACCACCAGTCAGATGTGCCAGAAACACGTGCCGGAGACGCCGGAAGCACCTGCCGAGCACGTCGCAACCACCTGCTCAACTCGCCTGAACCACCTGCCGGACACGCCAAAATCACCTGCCCGCTACACCAGCACCACTTCGGGGACAAGCCGGAATCACGTGAGGGGCATGCCGGCACAGCCTCTCAGACTGAACCTCGTGCCGGACACCACAGAACCACCTGCCGGACAGACCGGAACCACCTGCCGGACACGCCGGAACCACCGGCTCGACCCGCCGGAACGACCGCTGGACATGCAAAATCACCTGCCGGCTACGCCGGAAACACTTGGCGAACACTCCGGAATCACCTGCCGGGCATGCCGGAACCACCTCTCAGATATGCCAGAACCACGTGCCAATGACTCCGGAAGCACCTGCCGAGCACGCCGCAACCACCTGCTCGACTCGCCAGAACCACCTGCCGGACACGCAAAAATCATCTGCCGGCAACGCCACAACCAGTTGGGGAACACTTCGGAATCACCTGCCGGGCTTGCTGGAACCACCTGCCGGTCATGCCAAAATCACCTGCCAACTATGCTAGTACCACTTGGCGGACACTGTGGAAACACCTGTCGGGCCGGCCGGAACCACATCTCAGACGTGCCAGAACCATGTGCATGAGATGCTGGAACCACACCCCGAACAGACGGAAAACACCTGCCAGACCCGTCTGAACAACGTGCCGAGCACGCCGGAGCCACCTGCTCGACTCGCCGGAACCACCTACCTGACATGCCCAAATCACCAGCCGGGTATGCCAGAACCACTTGGCGGACACTCCGGAATCATCTGCCGGACATGCCGGAACCAGCTCTCAGACACACCAGAACCACGTGCCGGAGACGCCGGAAGCACCTGCCGAGCATGCCGGAGCCACCTGCTCGACTCGCCAGAAACACCTGCCGGACACGCCAAAATCACCTGCCGGGTATGCCAGAACCACCTGGCGGACACTACGGAATCACCTGCCGCGCATGCCGGAACCACCTCTCAGACGTACCGGAAGCACGTGCCGGACACGCCGTAATCCCCTACCGAACAGACCGGAACCACCTGCCGAGCACGCCGGAGCCACCTGTTCGACTCGCTGGAACCACCTGCCGGACAGGCCAATATCAACTGCTGGCTATGCCAGAACCACCTGGGGGACGGTCCGGAATCACCTGCCAGCCATGGCGGAACCACCTCTCAGACGTACGAGAACCACCTGCCGGAGAAGCTGGAAACACGTTCTGGACAGTCTGGAACCACCTGCCGGCCAAGCCTGAACCACCTGCCAAGCACAACGGAACAACCTGCCAGACACGCCAAAATCACCTGCGTGTTATGCCAGAACCACTTGGAGGACTCTCTGGGATGACCTGCCGGGCATGCCGGAACCACCTCTCAGACGTGATAGAGCCATGTGGCGGACAGTCCGGAATCACCTGTTGGGCGTGCGCAACCACCTCTGAGACGTACCAGAACGACATGCCGTGCAGGCTGGAACCACCTACCGGACAGACCGGAATCACCTTTCGGGCATGCCGGAACCACCTGTCAGATGTGCCAGAAACACGTGCAGGAGACGCCGGAAGCACCTGCCAAGCACGTTGGAACCACCTGCTCAACTCGCCTGAACCACCTGCCGGACATGCCAAAATCACCTGCCGACTATGCCAGAACCACTTGGCGAACACTCCGTAATCACTTGCCGGGCATGCAGGAACCACCTCTCAGACATGCCAGAACCCCGTGCCAATGACCCGGAAGCACCAGCCGAGCACGCCGGAACCACCTGCTCGACTCGCCAGAACCACCTGCCGATCACGCAAAAATCACCTGCCGGCTACGCCACAACCAGTTGGTGAACACTTTGGAATCACCTGCCAGGCTTGCTGGAACCACCTGCCAGTCATGCCAAAATCACCTGCCAACTACGCCAGAACCGCTTGGCGGACACTGCGGAAACACCTGTCGGGCCGGCTGGAACCACATCTCAGACGTGCCAGAAACGTGTTCATGAGATGCTGGAACCACACCCCGAACAGACGGATACCACCTGCCAGAACCGCCTGAACCACCTGCTGAGCACGCCGGAACCACCTGCTCGACTCACCGGTACCACCTCCCTGACACGCCAAAATCACCTGCTGGGTATGCCAGAACCACTTGGAGGACACTCCGGAATCATCTGCCGGACATGCCGGAACCAGCTCTCAGACACACCAGAACCAAGTGCCGGAGACGCCAGAAGCACCTGCCGAGAATGCCGGAGCCACCTGCTCGACTCGCCAGAAACACCTGCCGGACACGCCAAAATCACCTGCCAGGTATGCCAGAACCACCTGGCGGACACTACGGAATCACCTGCCGCGCATGCCGGAACCACCTCTCAGACGTGCTGGAAGCACGTGCCAGACACGCCGGAATCACCTACCGGACAGACCGGAACCACCTGCCAAGAACGCCGGAGCCACCTGTTCGACTCGCTGGAACCACCTGCCGGACAGGCCAATATCAACTGCTGGCTATGCCAGAACCACCTGGGGGACAGTCCGGGATCACCTGCCAGCCATGGCGGAACCACCTCTCAGACGTACCAGAACCACCTGCCGGAGAAGCTGGAAACACGTCCTGGACAGACTGGAACCACGTGACGGCCATGCCTGAACCACCTGCTGAGCACGGCGGAACCACCTGCCAGACACGCCAAAATCACCTGCGGGCTACGCCAGAACCACTTGGACGACTCTCCGAAATGACCTGCCGGGCATGTTGGAACCACCTCTCAGACGTGCCAGAAGCACGTGGCGGACAGTCCGGAATCACCTGTTGGGCATACGCAACCACCTCTGAGACGTACCAGAACCACGTGACGCGCACGCCGGAAACACCTACCGGACAGACCAGAATCAACTTTTGGGCATGCCGGAACCACCAGTCAGATGTGCCAGAAACACGTGCCGGAGACGCCGGAAGCACCTGCCGAGCACGTCGCAACCACCTGCTCAACTCGCCTGAACCACCTGCCGGACACGCCAAAATCACCTGCCCGCTACACCAGCACCACTTTGGGGACAAGCCGGAATCACGTGAGGGGCATGCCGGCACAGCCTCTCAGACTGAACCTCGTGCCGGACACCACAGAACCACCTGCCGGACAGACCGGAACCACCTGCCGGACACGCCGGAACCACCGGCTCGACCCGCCGGAACGACCGCTGGACATGCAAAATCACCTGCCGGCTACGCCGGAAACACTTGGCGAACACTCCGGAATCACCTGCCGGGCATGCCGGAACCACCTCTCAGATATGCCAGAACCACGTGCCAATGACCCCGGAAGCACCTGCCGAGCACGCCGGAACCACCTGCTCGACTCGCCAGAACCACCTGCCGGACACGCAAAAATCACCTGCCGGCTACGCCCCAACCAGTTGGGGAACACTTCGGAATCACCTGCCGGGCTTGCTGGAACCACCTGCCGGTCATGCCAAAATCACCTGCCAACTACGCCAGTACCACTTGGCGGACACTGTGGAAACACCTGTCGGGCCGGCCGGAACCACATCTCAGACGTGCCAGAACCATGTGCATGAGATGCTGGAACCACACCCCGAACAGACGGAAAACACCTGCCAGACCCGTCTGAACAACCTGCCGAGCACGCCGGAGCCACCTGCTCGACTCGCCGGAACCACCTACCTGACATGCCCAAATCACCAGCCGGGTATGCCAGAACCACTTGGCGGACACTCCGGAATCATCTGCCGGACATGCCGGAACCAGCTCTCAGACACACCAGAACCACGTGCCGGAGACGCCGGAAGCACCTGCCGAGCATGCCGGAGCCACCTGCTCGACTCGCCAGAAACACCTGCCGGACACGCCAAAATCACCTGCCGGGTACGCCAGAACCACCTGGCGGACACTCCGAAATCACCTGTCGCGCATGCCGGAACCACCTCTCAGACGTGCCGGAAGCACGTGCCGGACACGCCGGAATCACCTACCGGACAGACCGGAACCACCTGCCGAGCACGCCGGAGCCACCTGTTCGACTCGCTGGAACCACCTGCCGGACAGGCCAATATCAACTGCTGGCTATGCCAGAACCACCTGGGGGACGGTCCGGAATCACCTGCCAGCCATGGCGGAACCACCTCTCAGACGTACCAGAACCACCTGCCGGAGAAGCTGGAAACACGTCCTGGACAGTCTGGAACCACCTGCCGGCCAAGCCTGAACCACCTGCCAAGCACAACGGAACAACCTGCCAGACACGCCAAAATCACCTGCGTGTTATGCCAGAACCACTTGGAGGACTCTCTGGGATGACCTGCCGGGCATGCCGGAACCACCTCTCAGACGTGCCAGAGCCATGTGGCGGACAGTCTGGAATCACCTGTTGGGCATGCGCAACCACCTCTGAGACGTACCAAAACCACATGCTGTGCAGGCTGGAACCACCTACCGGACAGACCGGAATCACCTTTCGGGCATGCCGGAACCACCTGTCAGATGTGCCAGAAACACGTGCCGGAGACGCCGGAAGCACCTGCCAAGCACGTTGGAACCACCTGCTCAACTCGCCTGAACCACCTGCCGGACATGCCAAAATCACCTGCCGACTGTGCCAGAACCACTTGGCGAACACTCCGGAATCACTTGCCGGGCATGCAGGAACCACCTCTCAGACATGCCAGAACCGCGTGCCAATGACCCCGGAAGCACCTGCCGAGCACGCCGGAACCACCTGCTCGACTCGCCAGAGTCACCTGCCGATCACGCAAAAATCACCTGCCGGCTACGCCACAACCAGTTGGTGAGCACTTTGGAATCACCTGCCGGGCTTGCTGGAACCACCTGCCGGTCTTGCCAAAATCACCTGCCAACTACGCCAGAACCGCTTGGCGGACACTGCGGAAACACCTCTCGGGCCGGCTGGAACCACATCTCAGACGTGCCAGAAACGTGTTCATGAGATGCTGGAACCACACCCCGAACAGACGGATACCACCTGCCAGAACCGCCTGAACCACCTGCTGAGCACGCCGGAACCACCTGCTCGACTCACCGGTACCGCCTCCCTGACACGCCAAAATCACCTGCTGGGTATGCCAGAACCACTTGGCGGACACTCCGGAATCATCTGCTGGACATGCCGGAACCAGCTCTCAGACACACCAGAACCAAGTGCCGGAGACGCCGGAAGCACCTGCCGAGCATGCCGGAGCCACCTGCTCGACTCGCCAGAAACACCTGCCGGACACGCCAAAATCACCTGCCGGGTACGCCAGAACCACCTGGCGGACACTCCGAAACCACCTGTCGCGCATGCCAGAACCACCTCTCAGACGTGCTGGAAGCACGTGCCGGACACGCCGGAATCACCTACCGGACAGACCGGAACCACCTGCCGAGCACGCCGGAGCCACCTGTTCGACTCGCTGGAACCACCTGCCGGACAGGCCAATATCAACTGCTGGCTATGCCAGAACCACCTGGGGGACGGTCTGGAATCACCTGCCAGCCATGGCGGAACCACCTCTCAGACGTACCAGAACCACCTGCCGGAGAAGCTGGAAACACGTCCTGGACAGTCTGGACCCACCTGCCGGCCAAGCCTGAACCACCTCCCAAGCACAACGGAACAACCTGCCAGACACGCCAAAATCACCTGCGTGTTATGCCAGAACCACTTGCAGGACTCTCTGGGATGACCTGCCGGGCATGCCGGAACCACCTCTCAGACGTGCCAGAACCATGTGGCGGACAGTCCGGAATCACCTGTTGGGCATGCGCAACCACCTCTGAGACGTACCAGAACCACATGCCTTGCAGGCTGGAACCACCTACCGGACAAACCGGAATCAACTTTCGGGCATGCCGGAACCACCTGTCAGATGTGCCAGAAACACGTGCCGGAGACGCCGGAAGCACCTGCCAAGCACGTTGGAACCACCTGCTCAACTCGCCTGAACCACCTGCCGGACATGCCAAAATCACCTGCCGACTATGCCAGAACCACTTGGCGAACACTCCGTAATCACTTGCCGGGCATGCAGGAACCACCTCTCAGACATGCCAGAACCCCGTGCCAATGACCCCGGAAGCACCTGCCGAGCACGCCGGAACCTTCTGCTCGACTCGCCAGAGTCACCTGCCGATCACGCAAATATCACCTGCCGGCTACGCCACAACCAGTTGGTGAACACTTTGGAATCACCTGCCGGGCTTGCTGGAACCACCTGCCAGTCATGCCAAAATCACCTGCCAACTACGCCAGAACCGCTTGGCGGACACTGCGGAAACACCTGTCGGGCCGGCTGGAACCACATCTCAGACGTGCCAGAAACGTGTTCATGAGATGCTGGAACCACACCCCGAACAGACGGATACCACCTGCCAGAACCGCCTGAACCACCTGCTGAGCACGCCGGAACCACCTGCTCGACTCACCGGTACCACCTCCCTGACACGCCAAAATCACCTGCTGGGTATGCCAGAACCACTTGGCGGACACTCCGGAATCATCTGCCGGACATGCCGGAACCAGCTCTCAGACACACCAGAACCAAGTGCCGGAGACACCAGAAGCACCTGCCGAGAATGCCGGAGCCACCTGCTCGACTTGCCAGAAACACCTGCCGGACACGCCAAAATCACCTGCCGGGTATGCCAGAACCACCTGGCGGACACTACGGAATCACCTGCCGCGCATGCCGGAACCACCTCTCAGACGTGCCGGAAGCACGTGCCAGACACGCCGGAATCACCTACCGGACAGACCGGAACCACCTGCCAAGAACGCCGGAGCCACCTGTTCGACTCGCTGGAACCACCTGCCGGACAGGCCAATATCAACTGCTGGCTATGCCAGAACCACCTGGGGGACAGTCCGGGATCACCTGCCAGCCATGGCGGAACCACCTCTCAGACGTACCAGAACCACCTGCCGGAGAAGCTGGAAACACGTCCTGGACAGACTGGAACCACGTGACGGCCATGCCTGAACCACCTGCCGAGCACGGCGGAACCACCTGCCGGACACGCCAAAATCACCTGCGGGCTACGCCAGAACCACTTGGACGACTCTCCGAAATGACCTGCCGGGCATGTTGGAACCACCTCTCAGACGTGCCAGAAGCACGTGGCGGACAGTCCGGAATCACCTGTTGGGCATACGCAACCACCTCTGAGACGTACCAGAACCACGTGCCGCGCACGCCGGAAACACCTACCGGACAGACCGGAATCAACTTTTGGGCATGCCGGAACCACCAGTCAGATGTGCCAGAAACACGTGCCGGAGACGCCGGAAGCACCTGCCGAGCAGGTCGCAACCACCTGCTCAACTCGCCTGAACCACCTGCCGGACACGCCAAAATCACCTGCCCGCTACACCAGCACCACTTTGGGGACAAGCCGGAATCACGTGAGGGGCATGCCGGCACAGCCTCTCAGACTGAACCTCGTGCCGGACACCACAGAACCACCTGCCGGACAGACCGGAACCACCTGCCGGACACGCCGGAACCACCGGCTCGACCCGCCGGAACGACCGCTGGACATGCAAAATCACCTGCCGGCTACGCCGGAAACACTTGGCGAACACTCCGGAATCACCTGCCGGGCATGCCGGAACCACCTCTCAGATATGCCAGAACCACGTGCCAATGACCCCGGAAGCACCTGCCGAGCACGCCGGAACCACCTGCTCGACTCGCCAGAACCACCTGCCGGACACGCAAAAATCACCTGCCGGCTACACCACAACCAGTTGGGGAACACTTCGGAATCACCTGCCGGGCTTGCTGGAACCACCTGCCGGTCATGCCAAAATCACCTGCCAACTACGCCAGTACCACTTGGCGGACACTGTGGAAACACCTGTCGGGCCGGCCGGAACCACATCTCAGACGTGCCAGAACCATGTGCATGAGATGCTGGAACCACACCCCGAACAGACGGAAAACACCTGCCAGACCCGTCTGAACAACCTGCCGAGCACGCGGGAGCCACCTGCTCGAATCGCCGGAACCACCTACCTGACATGCCCAAATCACCAGCCGGGTATGCCAGAACCACTTGGCGGACACTCCGGAATCATCTGCCGGACATGCCGGAACCAGCTCTCAGACACACCAGAACCACGAGCCGGAGACGCCGGAAGCACCTGCCGAGCATGCCAGAGCCACCTGCTCGACTCGCCAGAAACACCTGCCGGACACGCCAAAATCACCTGCCGGGTACGCCAGAACCACCTGGCGGACACTCCGAAACCACCTGTCGCGCATGCCGGAACCACCTCTCAGACGTGCCGGAAGCACGTGCCGGACACGCCGGAATCAGCTACCGGACAGACCGGAACCACCTGCCGAGCACGCCGGAGCCACCTGTTCGACTCGCTGGAACCACCTGCCGGACAGGCCAATATCAACTGCTGGCTATGCCAGAACCACCTGGGGGACGGTCCGGAATCACCTGCCAGCCATGGCGGAACCACCTCTCAGACGTACCAGAACCACCTGCCGGAAGAGCTGGAAACACGTCCTGGAAAGTCTGGAACCACCTGCCGGCCAAGCCTGAACCACCTGCCAAGCACAACGGAACAACCTGCCAGACACGCCAAAATCACCTGCGTGTTATGCCAGAACCACTTGGAGGACTCTCTGGGATGACCTGCCGGGCATGCCGGAACCACCTCTCAGACGTGCCAGAACCATGTGGCGGACAGTCCGGAATCACCTGTTGGGCATGCGCAACCACCCCTGAGACGTACCAGAACCACATGCCTTGCAGGCTGGAACCACCTACCGGACAGACCGGAATCAACTTTCGGGCATGCCGGAACCACCTGTCAGATGTGCCAGAAACACGTGCCGGAGACGCCGGAAGCACCTGCCAAGCACGTTGGAACCACCTGCTCAACTCGCCTGAACCACCTGCCGGACATGCCAAAATCACCTGCCGACTATGCCAGAACCACTTGGCGAACACTCCGGAATCACTTGCCGGGCATGCAGGAACCACCTCTCAGACATGCCAGAAACCCGTGCCAATGACCCCGGAAGCACCAGCCGAGCACGCCGGAACCACCTGCTCGACTCGCCAGAACCACCTGCCGATCACGCAAAAATCACCTGCCGGCTACGCCACAACCAGTTGGTGAACACTTTGGAATCACCTGCCAGGCTTGCTGGAACCACCTGCCAGTCATGCCAAAATCACCTGCCAACTACGCCAGAACCGCTTGGCGGACACTGCGGAAACACCTGTCGGGCCGGCTGGAACCACATCTCAGACGTGCCAGAAACGTGTTCATGAGATGCTGGAACCACACCCCGAACAGACGGATACCACCTGCCAGAACCGCCTGAACCACCTGCTGAGCACGCCGGAACCACCTGCTCGACTCACCGGTACCACCTCCCTGACACGCCAAAATCACCTGCTGGGTATGCCAGAACCACTTGGCGGACACTCCGGAATCATCTGCCGGACATGCCGGAACCAGCTCTCAGACACACCAGAACCAAGTGCCGGAGACGCCGGAAGCACCTGCCGAGCATGCCGGAGCCACCTGCTCGACTCGCCAGAAACACCTGCCGGACACGCCAAAATCACCTGCCGGGTATGCCAGAACCACCTGGCGGACACTACGGAATCACCTGCCGCGCATGCCGGAACCACCTCTCAGACGTGCCGGAAGCACGTGCCAGACACGCCGGAAACACCTACCGGACAGACCGGAACCACCTGCCAAGAACGCCGGAGCCACCTGTTCGACTCGCTGGAACCACCTGCCGGACAGGCCAATATCAACTGCTGGCTATGCCAGAACCACCTGGGGGACAGTCCGGGATCACCTGCCAGCCATGGCGGAACCACCTCTCAGACGTACCAGAACCACCTGCCGGAGAAGCTGGAAACACGTCCTGGACAGACTGGAACCACGTGACGGCCATGCCTGAACCACCTGCCGAGCACGGCGGAACCACCTGCCGGACACGCCAAAATCACCTGCGGGCTACGCCAGAACCACTTGGACGACTCTCCGAAATGACCTGCCGGGCATGTTGGAACCACCTCTCAGACGTGCCAGAAGCACGTGGCGGACAGTCCGGAATCACCTGTTGGGCATACGCAACCACCTCTGAGACGTACCAGAACCACGTGCCGTGCACGCCGGAAACACCTACCGGACAGACCGGAATCAACTTTTGGGCATGCCGGAACCACCAGTCAGATGTGCCAGAAACACGTGCCGGAGACGCCGGAAGCACCTGCCGAGCAGGTCGCAACCACCTGCTCAACTCGCCTGAACCACCTGCCGGACACGCCAAAATCACCTGCCCGCTACACCAGCACCACTTTGGGGACAAGCCGGAATCACGTGAGGGGCATGCCGGCACAGCCTCTCAGACTGAACCTCGTGCCGGACACCACAGAACCACCTGCCGGACAGACCGGAACCACCTGCCGGACACGCCGGAACCACCGGCTCGACCCGCCGGAACGACCGCTGGACATGCAAAATCACCTGCCGGCTACGCCGGAAACACTTGGCGAACACTCCGGAATCACCTGCCGGGCATGCCGGAACCACCTCTCAGATATGCCAGAACCACGTGCCAATGACCCCGGAAGCACCTGCCGAGCACGCCGGAACCACCTGCTCGACTCGCCAGAACCACCTGCCGGACACGCAAAAATCACCTGCCGGCTACGCCACAACCAGTTGGGGAACACTTCGGAATCACCTGCCGGGCTTGCTGGAACCACCTGCCGGTCATGCCAAAATCACCTGCCAACTACGCCAGTACCACTTGGCGGACACTGTGGAAACACCTGTCGGGCCGGCCGGAACCACATCTCAGACGTGCCAGAACCATGTGCATGAGATGCTGGAACCACACCCCGAACAGACGGAAAACACCTGCCAGACCCGTCTGAACAACCTGCCGAGCACGCCGGAGCCACCTGCTCGAATCGCCGGAACCACCTACCTGACATGCCCAAATCACCAGCCGGGTATGCCAGAACCACTTGGCGGACACTCCGGAATCATCTGCCGGACATGCCGGAACCAGCTCTCAGACACACCAGAACCACGAGCCGGAGACGCCGGAAGCACCTGCCGAGCATGCCAGAGCCACCTGCTCGACTCGCCAGAAACACCTGCCGGACACGCCAAAATCACCTGCCGGGTACGCCAGAACCACCTGGCGGACACTCCGAAACCACCTGTCGCGCATGCCGGAACCACCTCTCAGACGTGCCGGAAGCACGTGCCGGACACGCCGGAATCAGCTACCGGACAGACCGGAACCACCTGCCGAGCACGCCGGAGCCACCTGTTCGACTCGCTGGAACCACCTGCCGGACAGGCCAATATCAACTGCTGGCTATGCCAGAACCACCTGGGGGACGGTCCGGAATCACCTGCCAGCCATGGCGGAACCACCTCTCAGACGTACCAGAACCACCTGCCGGAAGAGCTGGAAACACGTCCTGGAAAGTCTGGAACCACCTGCCGGCCAAGCCTGAACCACCTGCCAAGCACAACGGAACAACCTGCCAGACACGCCAAAATCACCTGCGTGTTATGCCAGAACCACTTGGAGGACTCTCTGGGATGACCTGCCGGGCATGCCGGAACCACCTCTCAGACGTGCCAGAACCATGTGGCGGACAGTCCGGAATCACCTGTTGCGCATGCGCAACCACCCCTGAGACGTACCAGAACCACATGCCTTGCAGGCTGGAACCACCTACCGGACAGACCGGAATCAACTTTCGGGCATGCCGGAACCACCTGTCAGATGTGCCAGAAACACGTGCCGGAGACGCCGGAAGCACCTGCCAAGCACGTTGGAACCACCTGCTCAACTCGCCTGAACCACCTGCCGGACATGCCAAAATCACCTGCCGACTATGCCAGAACCACTTGGCGAACACTCCGGAATCACTTGCCGGGCATGCAGGAACCACCTCACAGACATGCCAGAAACCCGTGCCAATGACCCCGGAAGCACCAGCCGAGCACGCCGGAACCACCTGCTCGACTCGCCAGAACCACCTGCCGATCACGCAAAAATCACCTGCCGGCTACGCCACAACCAGTTGGTGAACACTTTGGAATCACCTGCCAGGCTTGCTGGAACCACCTGCCAGTCATGCCAAAATCACCTGCCAACTACGCCAGAACCGCTTGGCGGACACTGCGGAAACACCTGTCGGGCCGGCTGGAACCACATCTCAGACGTGCCAGAAACGTGTTCATGAAATGCTGGAACCACACCCCGAACAGAAGAATACCACCTGGCAGAACCACCTGAACCACCTGCTGAGCACGCCGGAACCACCTGCTCGACTCACCGGTACCACCTCCCTGACACGCCAAAATCACCTGCTGGGTATGCCAGAACCACTTGGCGGACACTCCGGAATCATCTGCCGGACATGCCGGAACCAGCTCTCAGACACACCAGAACCAAGTGCCGGAGACGCCGGAAGCACCTGCCGAGCATGCCAGAGCCACCTGCTCGACTCGCCAGAAACACCTGCTGGACACGCCAAAATCACCTGCCGGGTATGCCAGAACCACCTGGCGGACACTACGGAATCACCTGCCGCGCATGCCGGAACCACCTCTCAGACGTGCCGGAAGTACGTGCCAGACACGCCAGAAACACCTACAGGACAGACCGGAACCACCTGCCAAGAACGCCGGAGCCAACTGTTCGACTCGCTGGAACCACCTGCCGGACAGGCCAATATCAACTGCTGGCTATGCCAGAACCACCTGGGGGACAGTCCGGGATCACCTGCCAGCCATGGCGGAACCACCTCTCAGACGTACCAGAACCATCTGCCGGAGAAGCTGGAAACACGTCCTGGACAGACTGGAACCACGTGACGGCCATGCCTGAACCACCTGCCGAGCACGGCGGAACGACCTGCCGGACACGCCAAAATCACCTGCGGGCTACGCCAGAACCACTTGGACGACTCTCCGAAATGACCTGCCGGGCATGCTGGAACCACCTCTCAGACGTGCCAGAAGCACGTGGCGGACAGTCCGGAATCACCTGTTGGGCATACGCAACCACCTCTGAGACGTACCAGAACCACGTGCCGTGCACGCCGGAAACACCTACCGGACAGACCGGAATCAACTTTTGGGCATGCCGGAACCACCAGTCAGATGTGCCAGAAACACGTGCCGGAGATGCCGGAAGCACCTGCCGAGCACGTCGCAACCACCTGCTCAACTCGCCTGAACCACCTGCCGGACACGCCAAAATAACCTGCCCGCTACACCAGCACCACTTCGGGGACAAGCCGGAATCACGTGAGGGGCATGCCGGGACAGCCTCTCAGACTGAACCTCGTGCCGGACACCACAGAACCACCTGCCGGACAGACCGGAACCACCTGCCGGACACGCCGGAACCACCGGCTCGACCCGCCGGAACGACCGCTGGACATGCAAAATCACCTGCCGGCTACGCCAGAAACACTTGGCGAACACTCCGGAATCACCTGCCGGGCATGCCGGAACCACCTCTCAGATATGCCAGAACCACGTGCCAATGACCCCGGAAGCACCTGCCGAGCACCCCGGAACCACCTGCTCGACTCGCCAGAACCACCTGCCAGACACGCAAAAATCACCTGCCGGCTACGCCACAACCAGTTGGGGAACACTTCGGAATCACCTGCCGGGCTTGCTGGAACCACCTGCCGGTCATGCCAAAATCACCTGCCAACTACGCCAGTACCACTTGGCGGACACTGTGGAAACACCTGTCGGGCCGGCCGGAACCACATCTCAGACGTGCCAGAACCATGTGCATGAGATGCTGGAACCACAACCCGAACAGACGGAAAACACCTGCCAGACCCGTCTGAACAACGTGCCGAGCACGCCGGAGCCACCTGCTCGACTCGCCGGAACCACCTACCTGACATGCCCAAATCACCAGCCGGGTATGCCAGAACCACTTGGCGGACACTCCGGAATCATCTGCCGGACATGCCGGAACCAGCTCTCAGACACACCAGAACCACGTGCCGGAGACGCCGGAAGCACCTGCCGAGCATGCCAGAGCCACCTGCTCGACTCGCCAGAAACACCTGCCGGACACGCCAAAATCACCTGCCGGGTATGCCAGAACCACCTGGCGGACACTCGGAAACCACCTGTCGCGCATGCCGGAACCACCCCTCAGACGTGCCGGAAGCACGTGCCGGACACGCCGGAATCACCTACCGGACAGACCGGAACCACCTGCCGAGCACGCCGGAGCCACCTGTTCGACTCGCTGGAACCACCTGCCGGACAGGCCAATATCAACTGCTGGCTATGCCAGAACCACCTGGGGGACGGTCCGGAATCACCTGCCAGCCATGGCGGAACCACCTCTCAGACGTACCAGAACCACCTGCCGGAGAAGCTGGAAACACGTCCTGGACAGTGTGGAGCCACCTGCCGGCCAAGCCTGAACCACCTGCCAAGCACAACGGAACAACCTGCCAGACACGCCAAAATCACCTGCGTGTTATGCCAGAACCACTTGGAGGACTCTCTGGGATGACCTGCCGGGCATGCCGGAACCACCTCTCAGACGTGCCAGAACCATGTGGCGGACAGTCCGGAATCACCTGTTGGGCATGCGCAACCACCTCTGAGACGTACCAGAACCACATGCCGTGCCGGCTGGAACCACCTACCGGACAGACCGGAATCACCTTTCGGGCATGCCGGAACCACCTGTCAGATGTGCCAGAAACACGTGCCGGAGACGCCGGAAGCACCTGCCAAGCACGTTGGAACCACCTGCTCAACTCGCCTGAACCACCTGCCGGACATGCCAAAATCACCTGCCGACTATGCCAGAACCACTTGGCGAACACTCCGGAATCACTTGCCGGGCATGCAGGAACCACCTCTCAGACATGCCAGAACCCCGTGCCAATGACCCCGGAAGCACCAGCCGAGCACGCCGGAACCACCTGCTCGACTCGCCAGAACCACCTGCCGATCACGCAAAAATCACCTGCCGGCTACGCCACAACCAGTTGGTGAACACTTTGGAATCACCTGCCAGGCTTGCTGGAACCACCTGCCAGTCATGCCAAAATCACCTGCCAACTACGCCAGAACCGCTTGGCGGACACTGCGGAAACACCTGTCGGGCCGGCTGGAACCACATCTCAGACGTGCCAGAAACGTGTTCATGAGATGCTGGAACCACACCCCGAACAGACGGATACCACCTGCCAGAACCGCCTGAACCACCTGCTGAGCACGCCGGAACCACCTGCTCGAATCACCGGTACCACCTCCCTGACACGCCAAAATCACCTGCTGGGTATGCCAGAACCACTTGGCGGACACTCCGGAATCATCTGCCGGACATGCCGGAACCAGCTCTCAGACACACCAGAACCAAGTGCCGGAGACGCCGGAAGCACCTGCCGAGCATGCCGGAGCCACCTGCTTGACTCGCCAGAAACACCTGCCGGACACGCCAAAATCACCTGCCGGGTATGCCAGAACCACTTGGCGGACACTACGGAATCACCAGCCACGCATGCCGGAACCACCTCTCAGACGTGCCGGAAGCACGTGCCGGACACGCCAGAAACTCCTACCGGACAGACCGGAACCACCTGCCAAGAACGCCGGAGCCACCTGTTCGACTCGCTGGAACCACCTGCCGGACAGGCCAATATCAACTGCTGGCTATGCCAGAACCACCTGGGGGACAGTCCGGGATCACCTGCCAGCCATGGCGGAACCACCTCTCAGACGTACCAGAACCACCTGCCGGAGAAGCTGGAAACACGTCCTGGACAGACTGGAACCACGTGACGGCCATGTCTGAACCACCTGCCGAGCACGGCGGAACCACCCGCCGGACACGCCAAAATCACCTGCGGGCTACGCCAGAACCACTTGGACGACTCTCCGAAATGACCTGCCAGGCATGTTGGAACCACCTCTCAGATGTGCCAGAAGCACGTGGCGGACAGTCTGGAATCACCTGTTGGGCATACGCAACCACCTCTGAGACGTACCAGAACCACGTGCCGTGCACGCCAGAACCACCTACCGGACAGACCGGAATCAACTTTTGGGCATGCCGGAACCACCAGTCAGATGTGCCAGAAACACGTGCCGGAGACGCCGGAAGCACCTGCCGAGCACGTCGCAACCACCTGCTCAACTCGCCTGAACCACCTGCCGGACACGCCAAAATCACCTGCCCGCTACACCAGCACCACTTCGGGGACAAGCCGGAATCACGTGAGGGGCATGCCGGCACAGCCTCTCAGACTGAACCTCGTGCCGGACACCACAGAACCACCTGCCGGACAGACCGGAACCACCTGCCGGACACGCCGGAACCACCGGCTCGACCCGCCGGAACGACCGCTGGACATGAAAAATCACCTGCCGGCTACGCCGGAAACACTTGGCGAACACTCCGGAATCACCTGCCGGGCATGCCGGAACCACCTCTCAGATAGGCCAGAACCACGTGCCAATGACCCCGGAAGTACCTGCCGAGCACGCCGGAACCACCTGCTCGACTCGCCAGAACCACCTGCCGGACACGCAAAAATCACCTGCCGGCTACGCCACAACCAGTTGGGGAACACTTCGGAATCACCTGCCGGGCTTGCTGGAACCACCTGCCGGTCATGCCAAAATCACCTGCCAACTACGCCAGTACCACTTGGCGGACACTGTGGAAACACCTGTCGGGCCGGCCGGAACCACATCTCAGACGTGCCAGAACCATGTGCATGAGATGCTGGAACCACACCCCGAACAGACGGAAAACACCTGCCAGACCCGTCTGAACAACCTGCCGAGCACGCCGAGCCACCTGCTCGACTCGCCGGAACCACCTACCTGACATGCCCAAATCACCAGCCGGGTATGCCAGAACCACTTGGCGGACACTCCGGAATCATCTGCCGGACATGCCGGAACCAGCTCTCAGACACACCAGAACCACGTGCCGGAGACGCCGGAAGCACCTGCCGAGCATGCCGGAGCCACCTGCTCGACTCGCCAGAAACACCTGCCGGACACGCCAAAATCACCTGCCGGGTACGCCAGAACCACCTGGCGGACACTCCGAAACCACCTGTCGCGCATGCCGGAACCACCTCTCAGACGTGCCGGAAGCACGTGCCGGACACGCCGGAATCACCTACCGGACAGACCGGAACCACCTGCCGAGCACGCCGGAGCCACCTGTTCGACTCGCTGGAACCACCTGCCGGACAGGCCAATATCAACTGCTGGCTATGCCAGAACCACCTGGGGGACGGTCCGGAATCACCTGCCAGCCATGGCGGAACCACCTCTCAGACGTACCAGAACCACCTGCCGGAGAAGCTGGAAACACGTCCTGGACAGTCTGGAACCACCTGCCGGCCAAGCCTCAACCACCTGCCAAGCACAACGGAACAACGTGCCAGACACGCCAAAATCACCTGCGGGCTACGCCAGAACCACTTGGACGACTCTCCGAAATGACCTGCCGGGCATGTTGGAACCACCTCTCAGACGTGCCAGAAGCATGTGGCGGACATTCCAGAATCACCTGTTGGGCATACGCAACCACCTCTGACACGTACCAGAAACACGTGCCGTGCACGCCGGAACCACCTACCGGACAGACCGGAATCAACTTTTGGGCATGCCGGAACCACCAGTCAGATGTGCCAGAAACACGTGCCGGAGACGCCGGAACCACCTGCCGAGCATGTCGCAAGCACCTGCTCAACTCGCCTGAACCACCTGCCGGACACGCCAAAATCACCTGCCCTCTACACCAGCACCACTTCGGGGACATGCCGGAATCACGTGAGGGGCATGCCGGCACAGCCTCTCAGACTGAACCTCCTGCCGGACACCACAGAACCACCTGCCGGACACACCGGAACCACCTGCCGGACACGCCGGAACCACTGGCTCGACCCGCCGGAACGACCGCTGGACATGCAAAATCACCTGCCTCCTACGCCGGAAACACTTGGCGAACACTCCGGAATCACCTGCCGGGCATGCCGGAACCACCTCTCAGATATGCCAGAACCACGTGCCAATGACCCCGGAAGCACCTGCCGAGCACGCCGGAACCACCTTCTCGACTCGCCAGAACCACCTGCCAGACAAGCAAAAATCACCTGCCGGCTACGCCACAACCAGTTGGGGAACACTTCGGAATCACCTGCCGGGCTTGCTGGAACCACCTGCCGGTCATGCCAAAATCACCTGCCAACTACGCCAGTACCACTTGGCGGACACTGTGGAAACACCTGTCGGGCCGGCCGGAACCACATCTCAGACGTGCCAGAACCATGTGCATGAGATGCTGGAACCACACCCCGAACAGACGGAAAACACCTGCCAGACCCGTCTGAACAACCTGCCGAGCACGCCGGAGCCACCTGCTCGACTCGCCGGAACCACCTACCTGACATGCCCAAATCACCAGCCGGGTATGCCAGAACCACTTGGCGGACACTCCGGAATCATCTGCCGGACATGCCGGAACCAGCTCTCAGACACACCAGAACCACGTGCCGGAGACGCCGGAAGCACCTGCCGAGCATGCCGGAGCCACCTGCTTGACTCGCCAGAAACACCTGCCGGACACGCCAAAATCACCTGCCGGGTACGCCAGAACCACCTGGCGGACACTCCGAAACCACCTGTCGCGCATGCCGGAACCACCTCTCAGACGTGCCGGAAGCACGTGCCGGACACGCCGGAATCACCTACCGGACAGACCGGAACCACCTGCCGAGCACGCCGGAGCCACCTGTTCGACTCGCTGGAACCACCTGCCGGACAGGCCAATATCAACTGCTGGCTATGCCAGAACCACCTTGGGGACGGTCCGGAATCACCTGCCAGCCATGGCGGAACCACCTCTCAGACGTACCAGAACCACCTGCCGGAGAAGCTGGAAACACGTCCTGGACAGTCTGGAACCCCCTGCCGGCCAAGCCTGAACCACCTGCCAAGCACAACGGAACAACGTGCCAGACACGCCAAAATCACCTGTGTGTTATGCCAGAACCACATGGAGGACTCTCTGGGATGACCTGCCGGGCATGCCGGAACCACCTCTCAGACGTGCCAGAACCATGTGGCGGACAGTCCGGAATCACCTGTTGGGCATGCGCAACCACCTCTGAGACGTACCAGAACCACATGCCGTGCAGGCTGGAACCACCTACCGGACAGACAGGAATCACCTTTCGGGCATGCCGGAACCACCTGTCAGATGTGCCAGAAACACGTGCCGGAGACGCCGGAAGCACCTGCCAAGCACGTTGGAACCACCTGCTCAACTCGCCTGAACCACCTGCCGGACATGCCAAAATCACCTGCCGACTATGCCAGAACCACTTGGCGAACACTCCGGAATCACTTGCCGGGCATGCAGGAACCACCTCTCAGACATGCCAGAACCCCGTGCCAATGACCCCAGAAGCACCAGCCGAGCACGCCGGAACCACCTGCTCGACTCGCCAGAACCACCTGCCGATCACGCAAAAATCACCTGCCGGCTACGCCACAACCAGTTGGTGAACACTTTGGAATCACCTGCCAGGCTTGCTGGAACCACCTGCCAGTCATGCCAAAATCACCTGCCAACTACGCCAGAACCGCTTGGCGGACACTGCGGAAACACCTTTCGGGCCGGCTGGAACCACACCTCAGACGTGCCAGAAACGTCTTCATGAGATGCTGGAACCACACCCCAAACAGACGGATACCACCTGCCAGAACCGCCTGAACCACCTGCTGAGCACGCCGGAACCACCTGCTCGACTCACCGGTACCACCTCCCTGACACGCCAAAATCACCTGCTGGGTATGCCAGAACCACTTGGTGGACACTCCCGAATCATCTGCCGGACATGCCGGAACCAGCTCTCAGACACACCAGAAGCAAGTGCCGGAGACGCCGGAAGCACCTGCCGAGCATGCCGGAGCCACCTGCTCGACTCGCCAGAAACACCTGCCGGACACGCCAAAATCACCTGCCGGGTACGCCAGAACCACCTGGCGGACACTACGGAATCACCTGCCGCGCATGCCGGAACCACCTCTCAGACGTGCCGGAAGCACGTGCCGGACACGCCGGAAACACCTACCGGACAGACCGGAACCACCTGCCAAGAACGCCGGAGCCAACTGTTCGACTCGCTGGAACCACCTGCCGGACAGGCCAATATCAACTGCTGGCTATGCCAGAACCACCTGGGGGACAGTCCGGGATCACCTACCAGCCATGGCGGAACCACCTCTCAGACGTACCAGAACCACCTGCCGGAGAAGCTGGAAACACGTCCTGGACAGACTGGAACCACGTGACGGCCATGCCTGAACCACCTGCCGAGCACGGCGGAACCACCTGCCGGACACGCCAAAATCACCTGCGGGCTACGCCAGAACCACTTGGGCGACTCTCCGAAATGACCTGCCGGGCATGTTGGAACCACCTCTCAGACGTGCCAGAAGCATGTGGCGGACAGTCCGGAATCACCTGTTGGGCATACGCAACCACCTCTGACACGTACCAGAACCACGTGCCGTGCACGCCGGAACCACATACCAGACAGACCGGAATCAACTTTTGGGCATGCCGGAACCACCAGTCAGATGTGCCAGAAACACGTGCCGGAGACGCCGGAACCACCTGCCGAGCATGTCGCAAGCACCTGCTCAACTCGCCTGAACCACGTGCCGGACACGCCAAAATCACCTGCCCGCTACACCAGCACCACTTCGGGGACATGCCGGAATCACGTGAGGGGCATGCCGGCACAGCCTCTCAGACTGAACCTCGTGCCGGACACCACAGAACCACCTGCCGGACAGACCGGAACCACCTGCCGGACACGCCGGAACCACTGGCTCGACCCGCCGGAACGACCGCTGGACATGCAAAATCACCTGCCGGCTACGCCGGAAACACTTGGCGAACACTCCGGAATCACCTGCCGGGCATGCCGGAACCACCTCTCAGATATGCCAGAACCACGTGCCAATGACCCCGGAAGCACCTGCCGAGCACGCCGGAACCACCTGCTCGACTCGCCAGAACCACCTGCCAGACAAGCAAAAATCACCTGCCGGCTACGCCACAACCAGTTGGGGAACACTTCGGAATCACCTGCCGGGCTTGCTGGAACCACCTGCCGGTCATGCCAAAATCACCTGCCAACTACGCCAGTACCACTTGGCGGACACTGTGGAAACACCTGTCAGGCCGGCCGGAACCACATCTCAGACGTGCCAGAACCATGTGCATGAGATGCTGGAACCACACCCCGAACAGACGGAAAACACCTGCCAGACCCGTCTGAACAACCTGCCGAGCACGCCGGAACCACCTGCTCGACTCGCCGGAACCACCTACCTGACATGCCCAAATCACCAGCCGGGTATGCCAGAACCACTTGGCGGACACTCCGGAATCATCTGCCGGACATGCCGGAACCAGCTCTCAGACACACCAGAACCACGTGCCGGAGACGCCGGAAGCACCTGCCGAGCATGCCGGAGCCACCTGCTTGACTCGCCAGAAACACCTGCCGGACACGCCAAAATCACCTGCCGGGTACGCCAGAACCACCTGGCGGACACTCCGAAACCACCTGTCGCGCATGCCGGAACCACCTCTCAGACGTGCCGGAAGCACGTGCCGGACACGCCGGAATCACCTACCGGACAGACCGGAACCACCTGCCGAGCACGCCGGAGCCACCTGTTCGACTCGCTGGAACCACCTGCCGGACAGGCCAATATCAACTGCTGGCTATGCCAGAACCACCTGGGGGACGGTCCGGAATCACCTGCCAGCCATGGCGGAACCACCTCTCAGACGTACCAGAACCACCTGCCGGAAGAGCTGGAAACACGTCCTGGACAGTCTGGAACCACCTGCCGGCCAAGCCTCAACCACCTGCCAAGCACAACGGAACAACGTGCCAGACACGCCAAAATCACCTGCGTGTTATGCCAGAACCACTTGGAGGACTCTCTGGGATGACCTGCCGGGCATGCCGGAACCACCTCTCAGACGTGCCAGAACCATGTGGCGGACAGTCCGGAATCACCTGTTGGGCATACGCAACCACCTCTGAAACGTACCAGAACCACATGTCTTGCAGGCTGGAACCACCTACCGGACAGACCGGAATCAACTTTCGGGCATGCCGGAACCACCTGTCAGATGTGCCAGAAACACGTGCCGGAGACGCCGGAAGCACCTGCCAAGCACTTTGGAACCACCTGCTCAACTCGCCTGAACCACCTGCCGGACATGCCAAAATCACCTGCCGACTATGCCAGAACCACTTGGCGAACACTCCGGAATCACTTGCCGGGCATGCAGGAACCACCTCTCAGACATGCCAGAACCCCGTGCCAATGACCCCGGAAGCACCAGCCGAGCACGCCGGAACCACCTGCTCGACTCGCCAGAACCACCTGCCGATCATGCAAAAATCACCTGCCGGCTACGCCACAACCAGTTGGTGAACACTTTGGAATCACCTGCCAGGCTTGCTGGAACCACCTGCCAGTCATGCCAAAATCACCTGCCAACTACGCCAGAACCGCTTGGCGGACACTGCGGAAACACCTTTCGGGCCGGCTGGAACCACACCTCAGACGTGCCAGAAACGTCTTCATGAGATGCTGGAACCACACCCCAAACAGACGGATACCACCTGCCAGAACCGCCTGAACCACCTGCTGAGCACGCCGGAACCACCTGCTCGACTCACCGGTACCACCTCCCTGACACGCCAAAATCACCTGCTGGGTATGCCAGAACCACTTGGTGGACACTCCCGAATCATCTGCCGGACATGCCGGAACCAGCTCTCAGACACACCAGAACCAAGTGCCGGAGACGCCGGAAGCACCTGCCGAGCATGCCGGAGCCACCTGCTCGACTCGCCAGAAACACCTGCCGGACACGCCAAAATCACCTGCCGGGTACGCCAGAACCACCTGGCGGACACTCCGAAACCACCTGTCGCGCATGCCGGAACCACCTCTCAGACGTGCCGGAAGCACGTGCCGGACACGCCGGAATCACCTACCGGACAGACCGGAACCACCTGCCGAGCACGCCGGAGCCACCTGTTCGACTCGCTGGAACCACCTGCCGGACAGGCCAATATCAACTGCTGGCTATGCCAGAACCACCTGGGGGACGGTCCGGAATCACCTGCCAGCCATGGCGGAACCACCTCTCAGACGTACCAGAACCACCTGCCGGAAGAGCTGGAAACACGTCCTGGACAGTCTGGAACCACCTGCCGGCCAAGCCTCAACCACCTGCCAAGCACAACGGAACAACGTGCCAGACACGCCAAAATCACCTGCGTGTTATGCCAGAACCACTTGGAGGACTCTCTGGGATGACCTGCCGGGCATGCCGGAACCACCTCTCAGACGTGCCAGAACCATGTGGCGGACAGTCCGGAATCACCTGTTGGGCATACGCAACCACCTCTGAAACGTACCAGAACCACATGTCTTGCAGGCTGGAACCACCTACCGGACAGACCGGAATCAACTTTCGGGCATGCCGGAACCACCTGTCAGATGTGCCAGAAACACGTGCCGGAGACGCCGGAAGCACCTGCCAAGCACTTTGGAACCACCTGCTCAACTCGCCTGAACCACCTGCCGGACATGCCAAAATCACCTGCCGACTATGCCAGAACCACTTGGCGAACACTCCGGAATCACTTGCCGGGCATGCAGGAACCACCTCTCAGACATGCCAGAACCCCGTGCCAATGACCCCGGAAGCACCAGCCGAGCACGCCGGAACCACCTGCTCGACTCGCCAGAACCACCTGCCGATCATGCAAAAATCACCTGCCGGCTACGCCACAACCAGTTGGTGAACACTTTGGAATCACCTGCCAGGCTTGCTGGAACCACCTGCCAGTCATGCCAAAATCACCTGCCAACTACGCCAGAACCGCTTGGCGGACACTGCGGAAACACCTTTCGGGCCGGCTGGAACCACACCTCAGACGTGCCAGAAACGTCTTCATGAGATGCTGGAACCACACCCCAAACAGACGGATACCACCTGCCAGAACCGCCTGAACCACCTGCTGAGCACGCCGGAACCACCTGCTCGACTCACCGGTACCACCTCCCTGACACGCCAAAATCACCTGCTGGGTATGCCAGAACCACTTGGTGGACACTCCCGAATCATCTGCCGGACATGCCGGAACCAGCTCTCAGACACACCAGAACCAAGTGCCGGAGACGCCGGAAGCACCTGCCGAGCATGCCGGAGCCACCTGCTCGACTCGCCAGAAACACCTGCCGGACACGCCAAAATCACCTGCCGGGTACGCCAGAACCACCTGGCGGACACTACGGAATCACCTGCCGCGCATGCCGGAACCACCTCTCAGACGTGCCGGAAGCACGTGCCGGACACGCCGGAAACACCTACCGGACAGACCGGAACCACCTGCCAAGAACGCCGGAGCCAACTGTTCGACTCGCTGGAACCACCTGCCGGACAGGCCAATATCAACTGCTGGCTATGCCAGAACCACCTGGGGGACAGTCCGGGATCACCTGCCAGCCATGGCGGAACCACCTCTCAGACGTACCAGAACCACCTGCCGGAGAAGCTGGAAACACGTCCTGGACAGACTGGAACCACGTGACGGCCATGCCTGAACCACTTGCCGAGCACGGCGGAACCACCTGCCGGACACGCCAAAATCACCTGCGGGCTACGCCAGAACCACTTGGGCGACTCTCCGAAATGACCTGCCGGGCATGTTGGAACCACCTCTCAGACGTGCCAGAATCATGTGGCGGACAGTCCGGAATCACCTGTTGGGCATACGCAACCACCTCTGACACGTACCAGAACGACGTGCCGTGCACGCCGGAACCACATACCAGACAGACCGGAATCAACTTTTGGGCATGCCGGAACCACCAGTCAGATGTGCCAGAAACACGTGCCGGAGACGCCGGAACCACCTGCCGAGCATGTCGCAAGCACCTGCTCAACTCGCCTGAACCACGTGCCGGACACGCCAAAATCACCTGCCCGCTACACCAGCACCACTTCGGGGACATGCCGGAATCACGTGAGGGGCATGCCGGCACAGCCTCTCAGACTGAACCTCGTGCCGGACACCACAGAACCACCTGCCGGACAGACCGGAACCACCTGCCGGACACGCCGGAACCACTGGCTCGACCCGCCGGAACGACCGCTGGACATGCAAAATCACCTGCCGGCTACGCCGGAAACACTTGGCGAACACTCCGGAATCACCTGCCGGGCATGCCGGAACCACCTCTCAGATATGCCAGAACCACGTGCCAATGACCCCGGAAGCACCTGCCGAGCACGCCGGAACCACCTGCTCGACTCGCCAGAACCACCTGCCAGACACGCAAAAATCACCTGCCGGCTACGCCACAACCAGTTGGGGAACACTTCGGAATCACCTGCCGGGCTTGCTGGAACCACCTGCCGGTCATGCCAAAATCACCTGCCAACTACGCCAGTACCACTTGGCGGACACTGTGGAAACACCTGTCGGGCCGGCCGGAACCACATCTCAGACGTGCCAGAACCATGTGCATGAGATGCTGGAACCACACCCCGAACAGACGGAAAACACCTGCCAGACCCGTCTGAACAACCTGCCGAGCACGCCGGAGCCACCTACCTGACATGCCCAAATCACCAGCCGGGTATGCCAGAACCACTTGGCGGACACTCCGGAATCATCTGCCGGACATGCCGGAACCAGCTCTCAGACACACCAGAACCACGTGCCGGAGACGCCGGAAGCACCTGCCGAGCACGCCGGAACCACCTGCTCGACTCGCCAGAACCACCTGCCGATCACGCAAAAATCACCTGCCGGCTACGCCACAACCAGTTGGTGAACACTTTGGAATCACCTGCCAGGCTTGCTGGAACCACCTGCCAGTCATGCCAAAATCACCTGCCAACTACGCCAGAACCGCTTGGCGGACACTGCGGAAACACCTTTCGGGCCGGCTGGAACCACACCTCAGACGTGCCAGAAACGTCTTCATGAGATGCTGGAACCACACCCCAAACAGACGGATACCACCTGCCAGAACCGCCTGAACCACCTGCTGAGCACGCCGGAACCACCTGCTCGACTCACCGGTACCACCTCCCTGACACGCCAAAATCACCTGCTGGGTATGCCAGAACCACTTGGTGGACACTCCCGAATCATCTGCCGGACATGCCGGAACCAGCTCTCAGACACACCAGAAGCAAGTGCCGGAGACGCCGGAAGCACCTGCCGAGCATGCCGGAGCCACCTGCTCGACTCGCCAGAAACACCTGCCGGACACGCCAAAATCACCTGCCGGGTACGCCAGAACCACCTGGCGGACACTACGGAATCACCTGCCGCGCATGCCGGAACCACCTCTCAGACGTGCCGGAAGCACGTGCCGGACACGCCGGAAACACCTACCGGACAGACCGGAACCACCTGCCAAGAACGCCGGAGCCAACTGTTCGACTCGCTGGAACCACCTGCCGGACAGGCCAATATCAACTGCTGGCTATGCCAGAACCACCTGGGGGACAGTCCGGGATCACCTGCCAGCCATGGCGGAACCACCTCTCAGACGTACCAGAACCACCTGCCGGAGAAGCTGGAAACACGTCCTGGACAGACTGGAACCACGTGACGGCCATGCCTGAACCACCTGCCGAGCACGGCGGAACCACCTGCCGGACACGCCAAAATCACCTGCGGGCTACGCCAGAACCACTTGGGCGACTCTCCGAAATGACCTGCCGGGCATGTTGGAACCACCTCTCAGACGTGCCAGAAGCATGTGGCGGACAGTCCGGAATCACCTGTTGGGCATACGCAACCACCTCTGACACGTACCAGAACCACGTGCCGTGCACGCCGGAACCACATACCAGACAGACCGGAATCAACTTTTGGGCATGCCGGAACCACCAGTCAGATGTGCCAGAAACACGTGCCGGAGACGCCGGAACCACCTGCCGAGCATGTCGCAAGCACCTGCTCAACTCGCCTGAACCACGTGCCGGACACGCCAAAATCACCTGCCCGCTACACCAGCACCACTTCGGGGACATGCCGGAATCACGTGAGGGGCATGCCGGCACAGCCTCTCAGACTGAACCTCGTGCCGGACACCACAGAACCACCTGCCGGACAGACCGGAACCACCTGCCGGACACGCCGGAACCACTGGCTCGACCCGCCGGAACGACCGCTGGACATGCAAAATCACCTGCCGGCTACGCCGGAAACACTTGGCGAACACTCCGGAATCACCTGCCGGGCATGCCGGAACCACCTCTCAGATATGCCAGAACCACGTGCCAATGACCCCGGAAGCACCTGCCGAGCACGCCGGAACCACCTGCTCGACTCGCCAGAACCACCTGCCAGACAAGCAAAAATCACCTGCCGGCTACGCCACAACCAGTTGGGGAACACTTCGGAATCACCTGCCGGGCTTGCTGGAACCACCTGCCGGTCATGCCAAAATCACCTGCCAACTACGCCAGTACCACTTGGCGGACACTGTGGAAACACCTGTCAGGCCGGCCGGAACCACATCTCAGACGTGCCAGAACCATGTGCATGAGATGCTGGAACCACACCCCGAACAGACGGAAAACACCTGCCAGACCCGTCTGAACAACCTGCCGAGCACGCCGGAACCACCTGCTCGACTCGCCGGAACCACCTACCTGACATGCCCAAATCACCAGCCGGGTATGCCAGAACCACTTGGCGGACACTCCGGAATCATCTGCCGGACATGCCGGAACCAGCTCTCAGACACACCAGAACCACGTGCCGGAGACGCCGGAAGCACCTGCCGAGCATGCCGGAGCCACCTGCTTGACTCGCCAGAAACACCTGCCGGACACGCCAAAATCACCTGCCGGGTACGCCAGAACCACCTGGCGGACACTCCGAAACCACCTGTCGCGCATGCCGGAACCACCTCTCAGACGTGCCGGAAGCACGTGCCGGACACGCCGGAATCACCTACCGGACAGACCGGAACCACCTGCCGAGCACGCCGGAGCCACCTGTTCGACTCGCTGGAACCACCTGCCGGACAGGCCAATATCAACTGCTGGCTATGCCAGAACCACCTGGGGGACGGTCCGGAATCACCTGCCAGCCATGGCGGAACCACCTCTCAGACGTACCAGAACCACCTGCCGGAAGAGCTGGAAACACGTCCTGGACAGTCTGGAACCACCTGCCGGCCAAGCCTCAACCACCTGCCAAGCACAACGGAACAACGTGCCAGACACGCCAAAATCACCTGCGTGTTATGCCAGAACCACTTGGAGGACTCTCTGGGATGACCTGCCGGGCATGCCGGAACCACCTCTCAGACGTGCCAGAACCATGTGGCGGACAGTCCGGAATCACCTGTTGGGCATACGCAACCACCTCTGAAACGTACCAGAACCACATGTCTTGCAGGCTGGAACCACCTACCGGACAGACCGGAATCAACTTTCGGGCATGCCGGAACCACCTGTCAGATGTGCCAGAAACACGTGCCGGAGACGCCGGAAGCACCTGCCAAGCACTTTGGAACCACCTGCTCAACTCGCCTGAACCACCTGCCGGACATGCCAAAATCACCTGCCGACTATGCCAGAACCACTTGGCGAACACTCCGGAATCACTTGCCGGGCATGCAGGAACCACCTCTCAGACATGCCAGAACCCCGTGCCAATGACCCCGGAAGCACCAGCCGAGCACGCCGGAACCACCTGCTCGACTCGCCAGAACCACCTGCCGATCACGCAAAAATCACCTGCCGGCTACGCCACAACCAGTTGGTGAACACTTTGGAATCACCTGCCAGGCTTGCTGGAACCACCTGCCAGTCATGCCAAAATCACCTGCCAACTACGCCAGAACCGCTTGGCGGACACTGCGGAAACACCTTTCGGGCCGGCTGGAACCACACCTCAGACGTGCCAGAAACGTCTTCATGAGATGCTGGAACCACACCCCAAACAGACGGATACCACCTGCCAGAACCGCCTGAACCACCTGCTGAGCACGCCGGAACCACCTGCTCGACTCACCGGTACCACCTCCCTGACACGCCAAAATCACCTGCTGGGTATGCCAGAACCACTTGGTGGACACTCCCGAATCATCTGCCGGACATGCCGGAACCAGCTCTCAGACACACCAGAACCAAGTGCCGGAGACGCCGGAAGCACCTGCCGAGCATGCCGGAGCCACCTGCTCGACTCGCCAGAAACACCTGCCGGACACGCCAAAATCACCTGCCGGGTACGCCAGAACCACCTGGCGGACACTACGGAATCACCTGCCGCGCATGCCGGAACCACCTCTCAGACGTGCCGGAAGCACGTGCCGGACACGCCGGAAACACCTACCGGACAGACCGGAACCACCTGCCAAGAACGCCGGAGCCAACTGTTCGACTCGCTGGAACCACCTGCCGGACAGGCCAATATCAACTGCTGGCTATGCCAGAACCACCTGGGGGACAGTCCGGGATCACCTGCCAGCCATGGCGGAACCACCTCTCAGACGTACCAGAACCACCTGCCGGAGAAGCTGGAAACACGTCCTGGACAGACTGGAACCACGTGACGGCCATGCCTGAACCACTTGCCGAGCACGGCGGAACCACCTGCCGGACACGCCAAAATCACCTGCGGGCTACGCCAGAACCACTTGGGCGACTCTCCGAAATGACCTGCCGGGCATGTTGGAACCACCTCTCAGACGTGCCAGAATCATGTGGCGGACAGTCCGGAATCACCTGTTGGGCATACGCAACCACCTCTGACACGTACCAGAACGACGTGCCGTGCACGCCGGAACCACATACCAGACAGACCGGAATCAACTTTTGGGCATGCCGGAACCACCAGTCAGATGTGCCAGAAACACGTGCCGGAGACGCCGGAACCACCTGCCGAGCATGTCGCAAGCACCTGCTCAACTCGCCTGAACCACG
>NW_027227407.1:0-58383 GCF_037783145.1 Equus przewalskii | reverse complement strand
CGGACGCTATGGAATCACCTGCCGCGCATGTCGGAACCACCTCTCAGACGTGCCGGAAGCACGTGCCAGACACGCCGGAAACACCTACCGGACAGACCGGAACCACCTGCCAAGAACGCCGGAGCCACCTGTTCGACTCGCTGGAACCACCTGCCGGACAGGCCAATATCAACTGCTGGCTATGCCAGAACCACCTGGGGGACAGTCCGGGATCACCTGCCAGCCATGGCGGAACCACCTCTCAGACGTACCAGAACCACCTGCCGGAGAAGCTGGAAACACGTCCTGGACAGACTGGAACCACGTGACGGCCATGCCTGAACCACCTGCCGAGCACGGCGGAACCACCTGCCGGACACGCCAAAATCACCTGCGGGCTACGCCAGAACCACTTGGACGACTCTCCGAAATGACCTGCCGGGCATGTTGGAACCACCTCTCAGACGTGCCAGAAGCACGTGCCAGACAGTCTGGAATCACCTGTTGGGCATACGCAAGCACCTCTGAGACGTACCAGAACCACGTGCCGTGCACGCCGGAACCACCTACCGGACAGACCGGAATCAACTTTTGGGCATGCCGGAACCACCAGTCAGATGTGCCAGAAACACGTGCCGGAGACGCCGGAAGCACCTGCCGAGCACGTCGCAACCACCTGCTCAACTCGCCTGAACTACCTGCCGGACACGCCAAAATCACCTGCCCGCTACACCAGCACCACTTCGGGGACAAGCCGGAATCACGTGAGGGGCATGCCGGCACAGCCTCTCAGACTGAACCTCGTGCCGGACACCACAGAACCACCTGCCGGACAGACCGGAACCACCTGCCGGACACGCCGGAACCACCGGCTCGACCCGCCGGAACGACCGCTGGACATGCAAAATCACCTGCCGGCTACGCCGGAAACACTTGGCGAACACTCCAGAATCACCTGCCGGGCATGCCGGAACCACCTCTCAGATATGCCAGAACCACGTGCCAATGACCCCGGAAGCACCTGCCGAGCACGCCGGAACCACCTGCTCGACTCGCCAGAACCACCTGCCGGACACGCAGAAATCACCTGCCGGCTACGCCACAACCAGTTGGGGAACACTTCGGAATCACCTGCCGGGCTTGCTGGAACCACCTGCCGGTGATGCCAAAATCACCTGCCAACTACGCCAGTACCACTTGGCGGACACTGTGGAAACAGCTGTCGGGCCGGCCGGAACCACATCTCAGACGTGCCAGAACCATGTGCATGAGATGCTGGAACCACACCCCGAACAGACGGAAAACACCTGCCAGACCCGTCTGAACAACCTGCCGAGCACGCCGGAGCCACCTGCTCGACTCGCCGGAACCACCTACCTGACATGCCCAAATCACCAGCCGGGTATGCCAGAACCACTTGCCGGACACTCCGGAATCATCTGCTGGACATGCCGGAACCAGCTCTCAGACACACCAGAACCACGTGCCGGAACGCCGGAAGCACCTGCCGAGCATGCCGGAGCCACCTGCTCGACTCGCCAGAAACACCAGCCGGACACGCCAAAATCACCTGCCGGGTATGCCAGAACCACCTGGCGGACACTCCGAAATCACCTGTCGCGCATGCCGGAACCACCTCTCATACGTGCCGGAAGCACGTGCCGGACACGCCGGAATCACCTACCGGACAGACCGGAACCACCTGCCGAGCACGCCGGAGCCACCTGTTCGACTCGCTGGAACCACCTGCCGGACAGGCCAATATCAACTGCTGGCTATGCCAGAACCACCTGCGGGACGGTCCGGGATCACCTGCCAGCCATGGCGGAACCACCTCTCAGACGTACCAGAACCACCTGCCGGAGAAGCTGGAAACACGTCCTGGACAGTCTGGAACCACCTGCCGGCCAAGCCTGAACCACCTGCCAAGCACAACGGAACAACCTGCCAGACACGCCAAAATCACCTGCGTGTTATGCCAGAACCACTTGGAGGACTCTCTGGGATGACCTGCCGGGCATGCCGGAACCACCTCTCAGACGTGCCAGAACCATGTGGCGGACAGTCCGGAATCACCTGTTGGGCATGCGCAACCACCTCTGAGACGTACCAGAACCACGTGCCGTGCAGGCTGGAACCACCTACCGGACAGACCGGAATCACCTTTCGGGCATGCCGGAACCACCTGTCAGATGTGCCAGAAACACGTGCCGGAGACGCCGGACGCACCTGCCAAGCACGTTGGAACCACCTGCTCAACTCGCCTGAACCACCTGCCAGAAATGCCAAAATCACCTGCCGACTATGCCAGAACCCCTTGGCGAACACTCCGGAATCACTTGCCGGGCATGCAGGAACCACCTCTCAGACATGCCAGAACCCCGTGCCAATGACCCCGGAAGCACCAGCCGAGCACGCCGGAACAACTTGCTTGACTCGCCAGAAGCACCTGCCGATCACGCAAAAATCACCTGCCGGCTACGCCACAACCAGTTGGTGAACACTTTGGAATCACCTGCCAGGCTTGCTGGAACCACCTGCCAGTCATGCCAAAATCACCTGCCAACTACGCCAGAACCGCTTGGCGGACACTGCGGAAACACCTGTCGGGCCGGCTGGAACCACATCTCAGACGTGCCAGAAACGTGTTCATGAGATGCTGGAACCACACCCCGAACAGACGGATACCACCTGCCAGAACCGCCTGAACCACCTGCTGAGCACGCCGGAACCACCTGCTCGACTCACCGGCACCACCTCCCTGACACGCCAAAATCACCTGCTGGGTATGCCAGAACCACTTGGCGGACACTCCGGAATCATCTGCCGGACATGCCGGAACCAGCTCTCAGACACACCATAACCACGTGCCGGAGACGCCGGAAGCACCTGCCGAGCATGCCGGAGCCACCTGCTCGACTCGCCAGAAACACCTGCCGGACACGCCAAAATCACCTGCCGGGTATGCCAGAACCACCTGGCGGACGCTATGGAATCACCTGCCGCGCATGCCGGAACCACCTCTCAGACGTGCCGGAAGCACGTGCCAGACACGCCGGAAACACCTACCGGACAGACCGGAACCACCTGCCAAGAACGCCGGAGCCACCTGTTCGACTCGCTGGAACCACCTGCCGGACAGGCCCATATCAACTGCTGGCTATGCCAGAACCACCTGGGGGACAGTCCGGGATCACCTGCCAGCCATGGCGGAACCACCTCTCAGACGTACCAGAACCACCTGCCGGAGAAGCTGGAAACACGTCCTGGACAGACTGGAACCACGTGACGGCCATGCCTGAACCACCTGCCGAGCACGGCGGAACCACCTGCCGGACACGCCAAAATCACCTGCGGGCTACGCCAGAACCACTTGGACGACTCTCCGAAATGACCTGCCGGGCATGTTGGAACCACCTCTCAGACGTGCCAGAAGCACGTGCCAGACAGTCTGGAATCACCTGTTGGGCATACGCAAGCACCTCTGAGACGTACCAGAACCACGTGCCGTGCACGCCGGAACCACCTACCGGACAGACCGGAATCAACTTTTGGGCATGCCGGAACCACCAGTCAGATGTGCCAGAAACACGTGCCGGAGACGCCGGAAGCACCTGCCGAGCACGTCGCAACCACCTGCTCAACTCGCCTGAACCACCTGCCGGACACGCCAAAATCACCTGCCCGCTACACCAGCACCACTTCGGGGACAAGCCGGAATCACGTGAGGGGCATGCCGGCACAGCCTCTCAGACTGAACCTCGTGCCGGACACCACAGAACCACCTGCCGGACAGACCGGAACCACCTGCCGGACACGCCGGAACCACCGGCTCGACCCGCCGTAACGACCGCTGGACATGCAAAATCACCTGCCGGCTACGCCGGAAACACTTGGCGAACACTCCAGAATCACCTGCCGGGCATGCCGGAACCACCTCTCAGATATGCCAGAACCACGTGCCAATGACCCCGGAAGCACCTGCCGAGCACGCCGGAACCACCTGCTCGACTCGCCAGAACCACCTGCCGGACACGCAGAAATCACCTGCCGGCTACGCCACAACCAGTTGGGGAACACTTCGGAATCACCTGCCGGGCTTGCTGGAACCACCTGCCGGTGATGCCAAAATCACCTGCCAACTACGCCAGTACCACTTGGCGGACACTGTGGAAACAGCTGTCGGGCCGGCCGGAACCACATCTCAGACGTGCCAGAACCATGTGCATGAGATGCTGGAACCACACCCCGAACAGACGGAAAACACCTGCCAGACCCGTCTGAACAACCTGCCGAGCACGCCGGAGCCACCTGCTCGACTCGCCGGAACCACCTACCTGACATGCCCAAATCACCAGCCGGGTATGCCAGAACCACTTGCCGGACACTCCGGAATCATCTGCCGGACATGCCGGAACCAGCTCTCAGACACACCAGAACCACGTGCCGGAACGCCGGAAGCACCTGCCGAGCATGCCGGAGCCACCTGCTCGACTCGCCAGAAACACCAGCCGGACACGCCAAAATCACCTGCCGGGTATGCCAGAACCACCTGGCGGACACTCCGAAATCACCTGTCGCGCATGCCGGAACCACCTCTCAGACGTGCCGGAAGCACGTGCCGGACACGCCGGAATCACCTACCGGACAGACCGGAACCACCTGCCGAGCACGCCGGAGCCACCTGTTCGACTCGCTGGAACCACCTGCCGGACAGGCCAATATCAACTGCTGGCTATGCCAGAACCACCTGCGGGACGGTCCGGGATCACCTGCCAGCCATGGCGGAACCACCTCTCAGACGTACCAGAACCACCTGCCGGAGAAGCTGGAAACACGTCCTGGACAGTCTGGAACCACCTGCCGGCCAAGCCTGAACCACCTGCCAAGCACAACGGAACAACCTGCCAGACACGCCAAAATCACCTGCGTGTTATGCCAGAACCACTTGGAGGACTCTCTGGGATGACCTGCCGGGCATGCCGGAACCACCTCTCAGACGTGCCAGAACCATGTGGCGGACAGTCCGGAATCACCTGTTGGGCATGCGCAACCACCTCTGAGACGTACCAGAACCACGTGCCGTGCAGGCTGGAACCACCTACCGGACAGACCGGAATCACCTTTCGGGCATGCCGGAACCACCTGTCAGATGTGCCAGAAACACGTGCCGGAGACGCCGGACGCACCTGCCAAGCACGTTGGAACCACCTGCTCAACTCGCCTGAACCACCTGCCAGAAATGCCAAAATCACCTGCCGACTATGCCAGAACCCCTTGGCGAACACTCCGGAATCACTTGCCGGGCATGCAGGAACCACCTCTCAGACATGCCAGAACCCCGTGCCAATGACCCCGGAAGCACCAGCCGAGCACGCCGGAACAACTTGCTTGACTCGCCAGAAGCACCTGCCGATCACGCAAAAATCACCTGCCGGCTACGCCACAACCAGTTGGTGAACACTTTGGAATCACCTGCCAGGCTTGCTGGAACCACCTGCCAGTCATGCCAAAATCACCTGCCAACTACGCCAGAACCGCTTGGCGGACACTGCGGAAACACCTGTCGGGCCGGCTGGAACCACATCTCAGACGTGCCAGAAACGTGTTCATGAGATGCTGGAACCACACCCCGAACAGACGGATACCACCTGCCAGAACCGCCTGAACCACCTGCTGAGCACGCCGGAACCACCTGCTCGACTCACCGGCACCACCTCCCTGACACGCCAAAATCACCTGCTGGGTATGCCAGAACCACTTGGCGGACACTCCGGAATCATCTGCCGGACATGCCGGAACCAGCTCTCAGACACACCATAACCACGTGCCGGAGACGCCGGAAGCACCTGCCGAGCATGCCGGAGCCACCTGCTCGACTCGCCAGAAACACCTGCCGGACACGCCAAAATCACCTGCCGGGTATGCCAGAACCACCTGGCGGACGCTATGGAATCACCTGCCGCGCATGCCGGAACCACCTCTCAGACGTGCCGGAAGCACGTGCCAGACACGCCGGAAACACCTACCGGACAGACCGGAACCACCTGCCAAGAACGCCGGAGCCACCTGTTCGACTCGCTGGAACCACCTGCCGGACAGGCCAATATCAACTGCTGGCTATGCCAGAACCACCTGGGGGACAGTCCGGGATCACCTGCCAGCCATGGCGGAACCACCTCTCAGACGTACCAGAACCACCTGCCGGAGAAGCTGGAAACACGTCCTGGACAGACTGGAACCACGTGACGGCCATGCCTGAACCACCTGCCGAGCACGGCGGAACCACCTGCCGGACACGCCAAAATCACCTGCGGGCTACGCCAGAACCACTTGGACGACTCTCCGAAATGACCTGCCGGGCATGTTGGAACCACCTCTCAGACGTGCCAGAAGCACGTGCCAGACAGTCTGGAATCACCTGTTGGGCATACGCAAGCACCTCTGAGACGTACCAGAACCACGTGCCGTGCACGCCGGAACCACCTACCGGACAGACCGGAATCAACTTTTGGGCATGCCGGAACCACCAGTCAGATGTGCCAGAAACACGTGCCGGAGACGCCGGAAGCACCTGCCGAGCACGTCGCAACCACCTGCTCAACTCGCCTGAACCACCTGCCGGACACGCCAAAATCACCTGCCTGCTACACCAGCACCACTTCGGGGACAAGCCGGAATCACGTGAGGGGCATGCCGGCACAGCCTCTCAGACTGAACCTCGTGCCGGACACCACAGAACCACCTGCCGGACAGACCGGAACCACCTGCCGGACACGCCGGAACCACCGGCTCGACCCGCCGGAACGACCGCTGGACATGCAAAATCACCTGCCGGCTACGCCGGAAACACTTGGCGAACACTCCAGAATCACCTGCCGGGCATGCCGGAACCACCTCTCAGATATGCCAGAACCACGTGCCAATGACCCCGGAAGCACCTGCCGAGCACGCCGGAACCACCTGCTCGACTCGCCAGAACCACCTGCTGGACACGCAGAAATCACCTGCCGGCTACGCCACAACCAGTTGGGGAACACTTCGGAATCACCTGCCGGGCTTGCTGGAACCACCTGCCGGTGATGCCAAAATCACCTGCCAACTACGCCAGTACCACTTGGCGGACACTGTGGAAACAGCTGTCGGGCCGGCCGGAACCACATCTCAGACGTGCCAGAACCATGTGCATGAGATGCTGGAACCACACCCCGAACAGACGGAAAACACCTGCCAGACCCGTCTGAACAACCTGCCGAGCACGCCGGAGCCACCTGCTCGACTCGCCGGAACCACCTACCTGACATGCCCAAATCACCAGCCGGGTATGCCAGAACCACTTGCCGGACACTCCGGAATCATCTGCCGGACATGCCGGAACCAGCTCTCAGACACACCAGAACCACGTGCCGGAACGCCGGAAGCACCTGCCGAGCATGCCGGAGCCACCTGCTCGACTCGCCAGAAACACCAGCCGGACACGCCAAAATCACCTGCCGGGTATGCCAGAACCACCTGGCGGACACTCCGAAATCACCTGTCGCGCATGCCGGAACCACCTCTCATACGTGCCGGAAGCACGTGCCGGACACGCCGGAATCACCTACCGGACAGACCGGAACCACCTGCCGAGCACGCCGGAGCCACCTGTTCGACTCGCTGGAACCACCTGCCGGACAGGCCAATATCAACTGCTGGCTCTGCCAGAACCACCTGCGGGACGGTCCGGGATCACCTGCCAGCCATGGCGGAACCACCTCTCAGACGTACCAGAACCACCTGCCGGAGAAGCTGGAAACACGTCCTGGACAGTCTGGAACCACCTGCCGGCCAAGCCTGAACCACCTGCCAAGCACAACGGAACAACCTGCCAGACACGCCAAAATCACCTGCGTGTTATGCCAGAACCACTTGGAGGACTCTCTGGGATGACCTGCCGGGCATGCCGGAACCACCTCTCAGACGTGCCAGAACCATGTGGCGGACAGTCCGGAATCACCTGTTGGGCATGCGCAACCACCTCTGAGACGTACCAGAACCACGTGCCGTGCAGGCTGGAACCACCTACCGGACAGACCGGAATCACCTTTCGGGCATGCCGGAACCACCTGTCAGATGTGTCAGAAACACGTGCCGGAGACGCCGGACGCACCTGCCAAGCACGTTGGAACCACCTGCTCAACTCGCCTGAACCACCTGCCAGAAATGCCAAAATCACCTGCCGACTATGCCAGAACCCCTTGGCGAACACTCCGGAATCACTTGCCGGGCATGCAGGAACCACCTCTCAGACATGCCAGAACCCCGTGCCAATGACCCCGGAAGCACCAGCCGAGCACGCCGGAACAACTTGCTTGACTCGCCAGAAGCACCTGCCGATCACGCAAAAATCACCTGCCGGCTACGCCACAACCAGTTGGTGAACACTTTGGAATCACCTGCCAGGCTTGCTGGAACCACCTGCCAGTCATGCCAAAATCACCTGCCAACTACGCCAGAACCGCTTGGCGGACACTGCGGAAACACCTGTCGGGCCGGCTGGAACCACATCTCAGACGTGCCAGAAACGTGTTCATGAGATGCTGGAACCACACCCCAAAGAGACGGAAAACACCTGCCAGACCCGTCTGAACAACCTGCCGAGCACGCCGGAGCCACCTGCTCGACTCGCCGGAACCACCTACCTGACATGCAAAAATCACCAGTCGGGTGTGCCAGAACCACTTGCCCGACACTCCAGAATCATCTGCCGGACATGCCGGAACCAGCTCTCAGACACACCAGAACCACGTGCCGGAGACGCCGGAAGCACCTGCCGAGCATGCCGGAGCCACCTGCTCGACTCGCCAGAAACACCTGCCGGACACGCCAAAATCACCTGCCGGGTACGCCAGAACCACCTGGCGGACACTCCGAAATCACCTGTCGCGCATGCCGGAACCACCTCTCAGACGTTCCGGAAGCACGTGCCGGACACGCCGGAATCACCTACCGGACATACCGGAACCACCTGCCGAGCACGCCGGAGCGACCTGTTCGAATCGCTGGAACCACCTGCCGGACAGGCCCATATCAACTGCTGGCTATGCCAGAACCACCTGCGGGACAGTCCGGGATCACCTGCCAGCCATGGCGGAACCACCTCTCAGACGTACCAGAACCACCTGCCGGAGAAGCTGGAAACACGTCCTGGACAGACTGGAACCACGTGACGGCCATGCCTGAACCACCTGCCGAGCACGGCGGAACCACCTGCCGGACACGCCAAAATCACCTGCGGGCTACGCCAGAACCACTTGGACGACTCTCCGAAATGACCTGCCGGGCATGTTGGAACCACCTCTCAGACGTGCCAGAAGCACGTGCCAGACAGTCCGGAATCACCTGTTGGGCATACGCAAGCACCTCTGAGACGTACCAGAACCACGTGCCGTGCACGCCGGAACCACCTATCGGACAGAGCGGAATCAACTTTTGGGCATGCCAGAACCACCAGTCAGATGTGCCAGAAACACGTGCCGGAGACGCCGGAAGCACCTGCCGAGCACGTCGCAACCACCTGCTCAACTCGCCTGAACCACCTGCCGGACACGCCAAAATCACCTGCCCGCTACACCAGCACCACTTCGGGGACAAGCCGGAATCACGTGAGGGGCATGCCGGCACAGCCTCTCAGACTGAACCTCGTGCCGGACACCACAGAACCACCTGCCGGACAGACCGGAACCACCTGCCGGACACGCCGGAACCACCGGCTCGACCCGCCGGAACGACCGCTGGACATGCAAAATCACCTGCCGGCTACGCCGGAAACACTTGGCGAACACTCCAGAATCACCTGCCGGGCATGCCGGAACCACCTCTCAGATAGGCCAGAACCACGTGCGAATGACCCCGGAAGCACCTGCCGAGCACGCCGGAACCACCTGCTCCACTCGCCAGAACCACCTGCCGGACACGCAGAAATCACCTGCCGGCTACGCCACAACCAGTTGGGGAACACTTCGGAATCACCTGCCGGGCTTGCTGGAACCACCTGCCGGTCATGCCAAAATCACCTGCCAACTATGCCAGTACCACTTGGCGGACACTGTGGAAACACCTGTCGGGCCGGCCGGAACCACATCTCAGACGTGCCAGAACCATGTGCATGAGATGCTGGAACCACACCCCGAACAGACGGAAAACACCTGCCAGACCCGTCTGAACAACCTGCCGAGGACGCCGGAGCCACCTGCTCGACTCGCCGGAACCACCTACCTGACATGCCCAAATCACCAGCCGGGTATGCCAGAACCACTTGGCGGACACTCCGGAATCATCTGCCGGACATGCCGGAACCAGCTCTCAGACACACCAGAACCACGTGCCGGAGACGCCGGAAGCACCTGCCGAGCATGCCGGAGCCACCTGCTCGACTCGCCAGAAACACCTGCCAGACAAGCCAAAATCACCTGCCGGGTACGCCAGAACCACCTGGCGGACACTCCGAAATCACCTGTCGCGCATGCCGGAACCACCTCTCAGACGTGCCGGAAGCACGTGCCGGACACGCCGGAATCACCTACCGGACAGACCGGAACCACCTGCCGAGCACGCTGGAGCCACCTGTTCGACTCGCTGGAACCACCTGCCGGACAGGCCAATATCAACTGCTGGCTATGCCAGAACCACCTGGGGGACAGTCCGGGATCACCTGCCAGCCATGGCGGAACCACCTCTCAGACGTACCAGAACCACCTGCCGGAGAAGCTGGAAACACGTCCTGGACAGACTGGAACCACGTGACGGCCATGCCTGAACCACCTGCTGAGCACGGCGGAACCACCTGCCGGACACGCCAAAATCACCTGCGGGCTACGCCAGAACCACTTGGACGACTCTCCGAAATGACCTGCTGGGCATGTTGGAACCACCTCTCAGACGTGCCAGAAGCACGTGGCGGACAGTCCGGAATCACCTGTTGGGCATACGCAAGCACCTCTGAGACGTACCAGAACCACGTGCCGTGCACGCCGGAACCACCTACCGGACAGACCGGAATCAACTTTTGGGCATGCCGGAACCACCAGTCAGATGTGCCAGAAACACGTGCCGGAGACGCCGGAAGCACCTGCCGAGCACGTCGCAACCACCTGCTCAACTCGCCTGAACCACCTGCCGGACACGCCAAAATCACCTGCCCGCTACACCAGCACCACTTCGGGGACAAGCCGGAATCACGTGAGGGGCATGCCGGCACAGCCTCTCAGACTGAACCTCGTGCCGGACACCACAGAACCACCTGCCGGACAGAGCGGAACCACCTGCCGGACACGCCGGAACCACCGGCTCGACCCGCCGGAACGACCGCTGGACATGCAAAATCACCTGCCGGCTACGCCGGAAACACTTGGCGAACACTCCGGAATCACCTGCCGGGCATGCCGGAACCAGCTCTCAGATATGCCAGAACCACGTGCCAATGAACCCGGAAGCACCTGCCGAGCACGCCGGAACCACCTGCTCGACTCGCCAGAACCACCTGCCGGACAGGCAGAAATCACCTGCCGGCTACGCCACAACCAGTTGGGGAACACTTCGGAATCACCTGCCGGGCTTGCTGGAACCACCTGCCAGTCATGCCAAAAGCACCTGCCAACTACGCCATTACCACTTGGCGGACACTGTGGAAACACCTGTCGGGCCGGCCGGAACCACATCTCAGACGTGCCAGAACCATGTGCATGAGATGCTGGAACCACACCCCGAACAGACGGAAAACAACTGCCAGACCCGTCTGAACAACCTGCCGAGCACGCCGGAGCCACCTGCTCGACTCGCCGGAACCACCTACCTGACATGCCCAAATCACCAGCCGGGTATGCCAGAACCACTTGGCGGACACTCCGGAATCATCTGCCGGACATGCCGGAACCAGCTCTCAGACACACCAGAACCACGTGCCGGAGACGCCGGAAGCACCTGCCGAGCATGCCGGAGCCACCTGCTCGACTCGCCAGAAACACCTGCCGGACACGCCAAAATCACCTGCCGGGTACGCCAGAACCACCTGGCGGACACTCCGAAATCACCTGTCGCGCATGCCGGAACCACCTCTCAGACTTGCCGGAAGCACGTGCCGGACACGCCGGAATCACCTACCGGACAGACCGGAACCACCTGCCGAGCACGCCGGAGCCACCTGTTCGACTCGCTGGAACCACCTGCCGGACAGGTCAATATCAACTGTTGGCTATGCCAGAACCACCTGGGGGACAGTCCGGGATCACCTGCCAGCCATGGCGGAACCACCTCTCAGACGTACCAGAACCACCTGCCGGAGAAGCTGGAAACACGTCCTGGACAGACTGGAACCACGTGACGGCCATGCCTGAACCACCTGCCGAGCACGGCGGAACCACCTGCCGGACACGCCAAAATCACCTGCGGGCTACGCCAGAACCACTTGGACGACTCTCCGAAATGACCTGCCGGGCATGTTGGAACCACCTCTCAGACGTGCCAGAAGCACGTGCCAGACAGTCCGGAATCACCTGTTGGGCATACGCAAGCACCTGTGAGACGTACCAGAACCACGTGCCGTGCACGCCGGAACCACCTACCGGACAGACCGGAATCAACTTTTGGGCATGCCGGAACCACCAGTCAGATGTGCCAGAAACACGTGCCGGAGACGCCGGAAGCACCTGCCGAGCACGTCGCAACCACCTGCTCAACTCGCCTGAACCACCTGCCGGACACGCCAAAATCACCTGCCCGCTACACCAGCACCACTTCGGGGACAAGCCGGAATCACGTGAGGGGCATGCCGGCACAGCCTCTCAGACTGAACCTCGTGCCGGACACCACAGAACCACCTGCCGGACAGAGCGGAACCACCTGCCGGACACGCCGGAACCACCGGCTCGAGCCGCCGGAACGACCGCTGGACATGCAAAATCACCTGCCGGCTACGCCGGAAACACTTGGCGAACACTCCGGAATCACCTGCCGGGCATGCCGGAACCACCTCTCAGATAGGCCAGAACCACGTGCGAATGACCCCGGAAGCACCTGCCGAGCACGCCGGAACCACCTGCTCCACTCGCCAGAACCACCTGCCGGACACGCAGAAATCACCTGCCGGCTATGCCACAACCAGTTGGGGAACACTTCGGAATCACCTGCCGGGCTTGCTGGAACCACCTGCCGGTCATGCCAAAATCACCTGCCAACTACGCCAGTACCACTTGGCGGACACTGTGGAAACACCTGTCGGGCCGGCCGGAACCACATCTCAGACGTGCCAGAACCATGTGCATGAGATGCTGGAACCACACCCCGAACAGACGGAAAACACCTGCCAGACCCGTCTGAACAACCTGCCGAGCACGCCGGAGCCACCTGCTCGACTCGCCGGAACCACCTACCTGACATGCCCAAATCACCAGCCGGGTATGCCAGAACCACTTGCCGGACACTCCGGAATCATCTGCCGGACATGCCGGAACCAGCTCTCAGACACACCAGAACCACGTGCCGGAGACGCCGGAAGCACCTGCCGAGCATGCCGGAGCCACCTGCTCGACTCACCAGAAACACCTGCCGGACACGCCAAAATCACCTGCCGGGTACGCCAGAACCACCTGGCGGACACTCCGAAATCACCTGTCGCGCATGCCGGAACCACCTCTCAGACTTGCCGGAAGCACGTGCCGGACACGCCGGAATCACCTACCGGACAGACCGGAACCACCTGCCGAGCACGCCGGAGCCACCTGTTCGACTCGCTGGAACCACCTGCCGGACAGGCCAATATCAACTGCTGGCTATGCCAGAACCACCTGGGTGACGGTCCAGAATCGCCTGCCAGCCATGGCGGAACCACCTCTCAGCCGTGCCAGAACCATGTGGCGGACAGTCCGGAATCACCTGTTGGGCATGCGCAACCACCTCTGAGACGTACCAGAACCACATGCCGTGCAGGCTGGAACCACCTACCGGACAGACCGGAATCACCTTTCGGGCATGCCGGAACCACCTGTCAGATGTGCCAGAAACACGTGCCGGAGACGCCGGAAGCACCTGCCAATGACGTTGGAACCACCTGCTCAACTCGCCTGAACCACCTGCTGGACATGCCAAAATCACCTGCCGACTATGCCAGAACCCCTTGGCGAACACTCCGGAATCACTTGCCGGGCATGCAGGAACCACCTCTCAGACATGCCAGAACCCCGTGCCAATGACCCCGGAAGCACCAGCCTAGCATGCCGGAACCACCTGCTCGACTCGCCAGAACCACCTGCCGATCACGCAAAAATCACCTGCCGGCTACGCCACAACCAGTTGCTGAACACTTTGGAATCACCTGCCAGGCTTGCTGGAACCACCTGCCAGTCATGCCAAAATCACCTGCCAACTACGCCAGAACCGCTTGGCGGACACTGCGGAAACACCTGTCGGGCCGGCTGGAACCACATCTCAGACGTGCCAGAAACGTGTTCATGAGATGCTGGAACCACACCCCGAACAGACGGATACCACCTGCCAGAACCGCCTGAACCACCTGCTGAGCACGCCGGAACCACCTGCTCGACTCACCGGTACCACCTCCCTGACACGCCAAAATCACCTGCTGGGTATGCCAGAACCACTTGGCGGACACTCCGGAATCATCTGCCGGACATGCCGGAACCAGCTCTCAGACACACCAGAACCAAGTGCCGGAGACGCCGGAAGCACCTACCGAGCATGCCGGAGCCACCTGCTCGACTCGCCAGAAACACCTGCCGGACACGCCAAAATCACCTGCTGGATATGCCAGAACCACCTGGCGGACACTACGGAATCACCTGCCGCGCATGCCGGAACCACCTCTCAGACGTGCCGGAAGCACGTGCCAGACACGCCGGAAACACCTACCGGACAGACCGGAACCACCTGCCAAGAACGCCGGAGCCACCTATTCGACTCGCTGGAACCACCTGCCGGACAGGCCAATATCAACTGCTGGCAATGCCAGAACCACCTGCGGGACAGTCCGGGATCACCTGCCAGCCATGGCGGAACCACCTCTCAGACGTACCAGAACCTCCTGCCGGAAAAGCTGGAAACACGTCCTGGACAGACTGGAACCACGTGACGGCCATGCCTGAACCACCTGCCGAGCACGGCGGAACGACCTGCCGGACACGCCAAAATCACCTGCGGGCTACGCCAGAACCACTTGGACGACTCTCCGAAATGACCTGCCGGGCATGTTGGAACCACCTCTCAGACGTGCCAGAAGCACGTGGCGGACAGTCCGGAATCACCTGTTGGGAATGCGCAACCACCTCTGAGACGTACCAGAACCACGTGCCGTGCAGGCTGGAACCACCTACCGGACAAACCGGAATCACCTTTCGGGCATGCCGAAACCACCAGTCAGATGTGCCAGAAACACGTGCCGGAGACGCCGGAAGCACCTGCCAAGCACGTTGGAACCACCTGCTCAACTCGCCTGAACCACCTGCCGGACACGCCAAAATCACCTGCCCGCTACACCAGCACCACTTCGGGGACAAGCCGGAATCAGGTGAGGGGCATGCCGGCACAGCCTCTCAGACTGAACCTCGTGCCGGACACCACAGAACCACCTGCCGGACAGACCGGAACCACCTGCCGGACACGAGGGAACCACTTGGCTAACACTCCGGAATCACCTGCCGGGCATGCCGGAACCACCTCTCAGACATGACAGAACCACGTGCCAATGACCCCGGAAGCACCAGTCGAGCACGCCGGAACCACCTGCTCGACTCGCCAGAACCACCTGCCGGACACGCAAAAATCACCTGCCGGCTACGCCACAACCAGTTGGGGAACACTTCGGAATCACCTGTCGGGCTTGCTGGAACCACCTGCCGGTCATGCCAAAATCAGCTGCCAACTACGCCAGTACCACTTGGCGGACACTGTGGAAACACCTGTCGGGCCGGCCGGAACCACATCTCAGACGTGCCAGAACCATGTGCATGAGATGCTGGAACCACACCCCGAACAGACGGAAAACACCTGCCAGACCCGTCTGAACAACCTGCCGAGCACGCCGGAGCCACCTGCTCGACTCGCCGGAACCACCTCCCTGACACGCCAAAATCACCTGCTGGGTATGCCAGAACCACTTGGCGGACACACCAGAATCATCTGCCGGACATGCCGGAACCAGCTCTCAGACACAGCAGAACCACGTGCCCTAGACGCCGGAAGCACCTGCAGAGCATGCCGGAGCCACCTGCTCGACTCGCCAGAAACACCTGCCGGACACGCCAAAATCACCTCCCGGGTATGCCAGAACCACCTGGCGGACACTACGGAATCACCTGCCGCGCATGCCGGAACCACCTCTCAGAAGTGCCGGAAGCACGTGCCAGACACGCCGGAAACACCTACCGGACAGACCGGAACCACCTGCCAAGAACGCCAGAGCCACCTGTTCGACTCGCTGGAACCACCTGCCGGACAGGCCCATATCAACTGCTGGCTATGCCAGAACCACCTGGGGGACAGTCCGGGATCACCTGCCAGCCATGGCGGAACCACCTCTCAGACGTACCAGAACCACCTGCCGGAGAAGCTGGAAACACGTCCTGGACAGACTGGAACCACGTGACGGCCATGCCTGAACCACCTGCCGAGCACGGCGGAACCACCTGCCGGACACGCCAAAATCACCTGCGGGCTACGCCAGAACCACTTGGACGACTCTCCGAAATGACCTGCCGGGCATGTTGGAACCACCTCTCAGACGTGCCAGAAGCACGTGGCGGACAGTCCGGAATCACCTGTTGGGCATACGCAAGCACCTCTGAGACGTACCAGAACCACGTGCCGTGCACGCCGGAACCACCTACCGGACAGACCGGAATCAACTTTTGGGCATGCCGGAACCACCAGTCAGATGTGCCAGAAACACGTGCCGGAGACGCCGGAAGCACCTGCCGAGCACGTCGCAACCACCTGCTCAACTCGCCTGAACCACCTGCCGGACACGCCAAAATCACCTGCCCGCTACACCAGCACCACTTCGGGGACAAGCCGGAATCACGTGAGGGGCATGCCGGCACAGCCTCTCAGACTGAACCTCGTGCCGGACACCACAGAACCACCTGCCGGACAGACCGGAACCACCTGCCGGACACGCCGGAACCACCGGCTCGACCCGCCGGAACGACCGCTGGACATGCAAAATCACCTGCCGGCTACGCCGCAAACACTTGGCGAACACTCCGGAATCACATGCCGGGCATGCCGGAACCACCTCTCAGATATGCCAGAACCACGTGCCAATGACCCCGGAAGCACCTGCCGAGCACGCCGGAACCACCTGCTCGACTCGCCAGAACCACCTGCCGGACACGCAGAAATCACCTGCCGGCTACGCCACAACCAGTTGGGGAACACTTCGGAATCACCTGCCGGGCTTGCTGGAACCACCTGCCGGTGATGCCAAAATCACCTGCCAACTACGCCAGTACCACTTGGCGGACACTGTGGAAACACCTGTCGGGCCGGCCGGAACCACATCTCAGACGTGCCAGAACCATGTGCATGAGATGCTGGAACCACACCCCGAACAGACGGAAAACACCTGCCAGACCCGTCTGAACAACCTGCCGAGCACGCCGGAGCCACCTGCTCGACTCGCCGGAACCACCTACCTGACATGCCCAAATCACCAGCCGGGTATGCCAGAACCACTTGCCGGACACTCCGGAATCATCTGCCGGACATGCCGGAACCAGCTCTCAGACGCACCAGAACCACGTGCCGGAGACGCCGGAAGCACCTGCCGAGCATGCCGGAGCCACCTGCTCGACTCGCCAGAAACACCTGCCGGACACGCCAAAATCACCTGCCGGGTACGCCAGAACCACCTGGCGGACACTCCGAAATCACCTGTCGCGCATGCCGGAACCACCTCTCAGACGTGCCGGAAGCACGTGCCGGACACGCCGGAATCACCTACCGGACAGACCGGAACCACCTGCCGAGCACGCCGGAGCCACCTGTTCGACTCGCTGGAACCACCTGCCGGACAGGCCAATATCAACTGCTGGCTATGCCAGAACCACCTGGGGGACAGTCCGGGATCACCTGCCAGCCATGGCGGAACCACCTCTCAGACGTACCAGAACCACCTGCCGGAGAAGCTGGAAACACGTCCTGGACAGACTGGAACCACGTGACGGCCATGCCTGAACCACCTGCCGAGCACGGCGGAACCACCTGCCGGACACGCCAAAATCACCTGCGGGCTACGCCAGAACCACTTGGACGACTCTCCGAAATGACCTGCCGGGCATGTTGGAACCACCTCTCAGAAGTGCCAGAAGCACGTGGCGGAGTGTCCGGAATCACCTGTTGGGCATACGCAACCACCTCTGACACGTACCAGAACCACGTGCCGTGCACGCCGGAACCACCTACCGGACAGACCGGAATCAACTTTTGGGCATGCCGGAACCACCAGTCAGATGTGCCAGAAACTCGTGCCGGAGACGCCGGAAGCACCTGCCGAGCACGTCGCAACCACCTGCTCAACTCGCCAGAAACACCTGCCGGACACGCTAAAATCACCTGCCGGGTACGCCAGAACCACCTGGCGGACACTCCGAAATCACCTGTCGCGCATGCCGGAACCACCTCTCAGACGTGCCGGAAGCACGTGCCTGACACGCCGGAATCACCTACCAGACAGACCGGAACCACCTGCCGAGCACGCCGGAGCCACCTGTTCGACTCGCTGGAACCACATGCCGGACGGGCCAATATCAACTGCTGGCTATGCCAGAACCACCTGGGGGACGGTCCGGAATCGCCTGCCAGCCATGGCGGAACCACCTCTCAGACGTACCAGAACCACCTGCCGGAGAAGCTGGAAACACGTCCTGGACAGTCTGGAACCACCTGCCGGCCAAGCCTGAACCACCTGCCAAGCACAACGGAACAACCTGCCAGACACGCCAAAATCACCTGCGTGTTATGCCAGAACCACTTGGAGGACTCTCTGGGATGACCTGCCGGGCATGCCGGAACCACCTCTCAGACGTTCCAGAACCATGTGGCGGACAGTCCGGAATCACCTGTTGGGCATGCGCAACCACCTCTGAGACGTACCAGAACCACATGCCGTGAAGGCTGGAACCACCTACCGGACAGACCGGAATCACCTTTCGGGCATGCCGGAACCACCTGTCAGATGTGCCAGAAACACGTGCCGGAGACGCCGGAAGCACCTGCCAAGAACGTTGGAACCACCTGCTCAACTCGCCTGAACCACCTGCCGGACATGCCAAAATCACCTGCCGACTATGCCAGAACCACTTGGCGAACACTCCGGAATCACTTGCCGGGCATGCAGGAACCACCTCTCAGACATGCCAGAACCCCGTGCCAATGACCCCGGAAGCACCAGCCGAGCACGCCGGAGCCACCTGCTCGACTCGCCAGAACCACCTGCCGATCACGCAAAAATCACCTGCCGGCTACGCCACAACCAGTTGGTGAACACTTTGGAATCACCTGCCAGGCTTGCTGGAACCACCTGCCAGTCATGCCAAAATCACCTGCCAACTACGCCAGAACCGCTTGGCGGACACTGCGGAAACACCTGTCGGGCCGGCTGGAACCACATCTCAGACGTGCCAGAAACGTGTTCATGAGATGCTGGAACCACACCCCGAACAGACGGATACCACCTGCCAGAACCGCCTGAACCACCTGCTGAGCACGCCGGAACCACCTGCTCGACTCACCGGTACCACCTCCCTGACACGCCAAAATCACCTGCTGGGTATGCCAGAACCACTTGGCGGACACACCAGAATCATCTGCCGGACATGCTGGAACCAGCTCTCGGACACAGCAGAACCACGTGCCCTAGACGCCGGAAGCACCTGCAGAGCATGCCGGAGCCACCTGCTCGACTCGCCAGAAACACCTGCCGGACACGCCAAAATCACCTGCCGGGTATGCCAGAACCACCTGGGGGACACTCCGAAATCACCTGTCGTGCATGCCGGAACCACCTCTCAGCCGTGCCGGAAGCAAGTGCCGGACACGCCGGAATCACCTACCGGACAGACCGGAACCACCTGCCGAGCACGCCGGAGCCACCTGTTCGACTCGCTGGAACCACCTGCCGGACATGCCAATATCAACTGCTGGCTATGCCAGAACCACCTGGGGGACGGTCCGGAATCGCCTGCCAGCCATGGCGGAACCACCTCTCAGACGTACCAGAACCACCTGCCGGAGAAGCTGGAAACACGTCCTGGACAGTCTGGAACCACGTGACGGCCATGCCTGAACCACCTGCCGAGCACGGCGGAACCACCTGCCGGACACGCCAAAATCACCTGCGGGCTACGCCAGAACCACTTGGACGACTCTCCGAAATGACCTGCCGGGCATGTTGGAACCACCTCTCAGACGTGCCAGAAGCACGTGGCGGACAGTCCGGAATCACCTGTTGGGCATATGCAACCACCTCTAACACGTACCAGAACCACGTGCCGTGCACGCCGGAACCACCTACCGGACAGACCGGAATCAACTTTTGGGCATGCCGGAACCACCAGTCACATGTGCCAGAAACACGTGCCGGAGACGCCGGAAGCACCTGCCGAGCACGTCGCAACCACCTGCTCAACTCGCCTGAACCACCTGCCGGACACGCCAAAATCACCTGCCCGCTACACCAGCACCACTTCGGGTCAAGCCGGAATCACGTGAGGGGCATGCCGGCACAGCCTCTCAGACTGAACCTCGTGCCGGACACCACAGAACCACCTGCCGGACAGACCGGAACCACCTGCCGGACACGCCGGAACCACCAGCTCGACCCGCCGGAACGACCGCTGGACATGCAAAATCACCTGCCGGCTACGCCGGAAACACTTAGCGAACACTCCGGAATCACCTGCCGGGCATGCCGGAACCACCTCTCAGATATGCCAGAACCACGTGCGAATGACCCCGGAAGCACCTGCCGAGCACGCCGGAACCACCTGCTCCACTCGCCAGAACCACCTGCCGGACACGCAGAAATCACCTGCCGGCTACGCCACAACCAGTTGGGGAACACTTCGGAATCACCTGCCGGGCTTGCTGGAACCACCTGCCAGTCATGCCAAAATCACCTGCCAACTATGCCAGTACCACTTGGCGGACACTGTGGAAACACCTGTCGGGCCGGCCGGAACCACATCTCAGACGTGCCAGAACCATGTGCATGAGATGCTGGAACCACACCCCGAACAGACGGAAAACACCTGCCAGACCCGTCTGAACAACCTGCCGAGCACGCCGGAGCCACCTGCTCGACTCGCCGGAACCACCTACCTGACATGCCCAAATCACCAGCCGGGTATGCCAGAACCACTTGGCGGACACTCCGGAATCATCTGCCGGACATGCCGGAACCAGCTCTCAGACACACCAGAACCACGTGCCGGAGACGCCGGAAGCACCTGCCGAGCATTCCGGAGCCACCTGCTCGACTCGCCAGAAACACCTGCCGGACACGCCAAAATCACCTGCCGGGTACACCAGAACCACCTGGCGGACACTCCGAAATCACCTGTCGCGCATGCCGGAACCACCACTCAGACTTGCCGGAAGCACGTGCCGGACACGCCGGAATCACCTACCGGACAGACCGGAACCACCTGCCGAGCACGCCGGAGCCACCTGTTCGACTCGCTGGAACCACCTGCCGGACAGGCCAATATCAACTGCTGGCTATGCCAGAACCACCTGCGGGACAGTCCGGGATCACCTGCCAGCCATGGCGGAACCACCTCTCAGACGTACCAGAACCACCTGCCGGAGAAGCTGGAAACACGTCCTGGACAGACTGGAACCACGTGACGGCCATGCCTGAACCACCTGCCGAGCACGGCGGAACCACCTGCCGGACACGCCAAAATCACCTGCGGGCTACGCCAGAACCACTTGGACGACTCTCCGAAATGACCTGCTGGGCATGTTGGAACCACCTCTCAGACATGCCAGAACCCCGTGCCAATGACCCCGGAAGCACCAGCCGAGCACGCCGGAACAACTTGCTTGACTCGCCAGAACCACCTGCCGGACACGCAGAAATCACCTGCCGGCTACGCCACAACCAGTTGGGGAACACTTCGGAATCACCTGCCGGGCTTGCTGGAACCACCTGCCGGTGATGCCAAAATCACCTGCCAACTACACCAGTACCACTTGGCGGACACTGTGGAAACAGCTGTCGGGCCGGCCGGAACCACATCTCAGACGTGCCAGAACCATGTGCATGAGATGCTGGAACCACACCCCGAACAGACGGAAAATACCTGCCAGATCCGTCTGAACAACCTGCCGAGCACGCCGGAGCCACCTGCTCGACTCGCCGGAACCACCTACCTGACATGCCCAAATCACCAGCCGGGTATGCCAGAACCACTTGGCGGACACTCCGGAATCATCTGTCGGACATGCCGGAACCAGCTCTCAGACACACCAGAACCACGTGCCGGAGACGCCGGAAGCACCTGCCGAGCATGCCGGAGCCACCTGCTCGACTCGCCAGAAACACCTGCCGGACACGCCAAAATCACCTGCCGGGTATGCCAGAGCCACCTGGGGGACACTCCGAAATCACCTGTCGTGCATGCCGGAACCACCTCTCAGCCGTGCCGGAAGCAAGTGCCGGACACGCCGGAATCACCTACCGGACAGACCGGAACCACCTGCCGAGCACGCCGGAGCCACCTGTTCGACTCGCTGGAACCACCTGCCGGACATGCCAATATCAACTGCTGGCTATGCCAGAACCACCTGGGGGACGGTCCGGAATCGCCTGCCAGCCATGGCGGAACCACCTCTCAGACGTACCAGAACCACCTGCCGGAGAAGCTGGAAACACGTCCTGGACAGTCTGGAACCACGTGACGGCCATGCCTGAACCACCTGCCGAGCACGGCGGAACCACCTGCCGGACACGCCAAAATCACCTGCGGGCTACGCCAGAACCACTTGGACGACTCTCCGAAATGACCTGCCGGGCATGTTGGAACCACCTCTCAGACGTGCCAGAAGCACGTGCCGGACAGTCCGGACTCACCTGTTGGGCATACGCAACCACCTCTGAGAAGTACCAGAACCACGTGCCGTGCACGCCGGAACCACCTACCGGACAGACCGGAATCAACTTTTGGGCATGCCGGAACCACCAGTCAGATGTGCCAGAAACACGTGCCGGAGACGCCGGAAGCACCTGCCGAGCACGTCGCAACCACCTGCTCAACTCGCCTGAACCACCTGCCGGACACGCCAAAATCACCTGCCCGCTACACCAGCACCACTTCGGGGACAAGCCGGAATCACGTGAGGGGCATGCCGGCACAGCCTCTCAGACTGAACCTCGTGCCGGACACCACAGAACCACCTGCCGGACAGACCGGATCCACCTGCCGGACACGCCGGAACCACCGGCTCGACCCGCCGGAACGACCGCTGGACATGCAAAATCACCTGCCGGCCACACCGGAAACACTTGGCGAACACTCCAGAATCATCTGCCGGACATGCCGGAACCAGCTCTCAGACACACCAGAACCAAGTGCCGGAGACGCCGGAAGCACCTGCCGAGCATGCCGGAGCCACCTGCTTGACTCGCCAGAACCACCTGCCGGACACGCCAAAATCACCTGCCGGGTACGCCAGAACCACCTGGCGGACACTCCGAAATCACCTGTCGCGCATGCCGGAACCACCTCTCAGACATGCCAGAACCCCGTGCCAATGACCCAGGAAGCACCTGCCGAGCACGCCGGAACAACTTGCTCGACTCGCCAGAACCACCTGCCGATCACGCAAAAATCACCTGCCGGCTACGCCACAACCAGTTGGTGAACACTTTGGAATCACCTGCCAGGCTTGCTGGAACCACCTGCCAGTCATGCCAAAATCACCTGCCAACTATGCCAGAACCGCTTGGCGGACACTGCGGAAACACCTGTCGGGCCGGCTGGAACCACATCTCAGACGTGCCAGAAACGTGTTCATGAGATGCTGGAACCACACCCCGAACAGACGGATACCACCTGCCAGAACCGCCTGAACCACCTGCTGAGCACGCCGGAACCACCTGCTCGACTCACTGGTACCACCTCCCTGACACGCCAAAATCACCTGCTGGGTATGCCAGAACCACTTGGCGGACACTCCGGAATCATCTGCCGGACATGCCGGAACCAGCTCTCAGACACACCAGAACCACGTGCCGGAGACGCCGGAAGCACCTACCAAGCATGCCGGAGCCACCTGCTCGACTCGCCAGAAACACCTGCCGGACACGCCAAAATCACCTGCCGGGTATGCCAGAACCACCTGGCGGACACTACGGAATCACCTGCCGCACATGCCGGAACCACCTCTCCGACGTGCCGGAAGCACGTGCCAGACACTCCGGAAACACCTACCGGACAGACCAGAACCACCTGCCAAGAACGCCGGAGCCACCTGTTCGACTCGCTGGAACCACCTGCCGGACAGGCCAATATCAACTGCTGGCTATGCCAGAACCACCTGAGGGACAGTCCGGGATCATCTGCCAGCCATGGCGGAACCACCTCTCAGACGTACCAGAACCACCTGCCGGAGAAGCTGGAAACACGTCCTGGACAGACTGGAACCACGTGACGGCCATGCCTGAACCACCTGCCGAGCACGGCGGAACCACCTGCCGGACACGCCAAAATCACCTGCGGGCTACGCCAGAACCACTTGGACGACTCTCCGAAATGACCTGCCGGGCATGTTGGAACCACCTCTCAGACGTGCCAGAAGCACATGACGGACAGTCCGGAATCACCTGTTGGGCATACGCAAGCTCCTCTGAGACGTACCAGAACCACGTGCCGTGCACGCCGGAACCACCTACCGGACAGACCGGAATCAACTTTTGGGCATGCCGGAACCACCAGTCAGATGTGCCAGAAACACGTGCCGGAGACGCCGGAAGCACCTGCCGAGCACGTCGCAACCACCTGCTCAACTCGCCTGAACCACCTGCCGGACACGCCAAAATCACCTGCCCGCTACACCAGCACCACTTCGGGGACAAGCCGGAATCACGTGAGGGGCATGCCGGCACAGCCTCTCAGACTGAACCTCGTGCCGGACACCACAGAACCACCTGCCGGACAGACCGGAACCACCTGCCGGACACGCCGGATCCACCGGCTCGACCCGCCGGAACGACCGCTGGACATGCAAAATCACCTGCCGGCTACGCCGGAAACACTTGGCGAACACTCCAGAATCACCTGCCGGGCATGCCGGAACCACCTCTCAGATATGCCAGAACCACGTGCCAATGACCCCGGAAGCACCTGCCGAGCACGCCGGAACCACCTGCTCGACTCGCCAGAACCACCTGCCGGACACGCAGAAATCACCTGCCGGCTACGCCACAACCAGTTGGGGAACACTTCGGAATCACCTGCCGGGCTTGCTGGAACCACCTGCCGGTGATGCCAAAATCACCTGCCAACTACGCCAGTACCACTTGGCGGACACTGTGGAAACACCTGTCGGGCCGGCCGGAACCACATCTCAGACGTGCCAGAACCATGTGCATGAGATGCTGGAACCACACCCCGAACAGACGGAAAACACCTGCCAGATCCGTCTGAACAACCTGCCGAGCACGCCGGAGCCACCTGCTCGACTCGCCGGAACCACCTACCTGACATGCCCAAATCACCAGCCGGGTATGCCAGAACCACTTGGCGGACACTCCGGAATCATCTGTCGGACATGCCGGAACCAGCTCTCAGACACACCAGAACCACGTGCCGGAGACGCCGGAAGCACCTGCCGAGCATGCCGGAGCCACCTGCTCGACTCGCCAGAAACACCTGCCGGACACGCCAAAATCACCTGCCGGGTACGCCAGAACCACCTGGCGGACACTCCGAAATCACCTGTCGTGCATGCCGGAACCACCTCTCAGACGTGCCGGAAGCACGTGCCGGACACGCCGGAATCACCTACCGGACAGACCGGAACCACCTGCCGAGCACGCCGGAGCCACCTGTTCGACTCGCTGGAACCACCTGCCGGACAGGCCAATATCAACTGCTGGCTATGCCAGAACCACCTGGGGGACGGTCCGGAATCGCCTGCCAGCCATGGCGGAACCACCTCTCAGACGTACCAGAACCACCTGCCGGAGAAGCTGGAAACACGTCCTGGACAGTCTGGAACCACCTGCCGGCCAAGCCTGAACCACCTGCCAAGCACAACGGAACAACCTGCCAGACACGCCAAAATCACCTGCGTGTTATGCCAGAACCACTTGGAGGACTCTCTGGGATGACCTGCCGGGCATGCCGGAACCACCTCTCAGACGTTCCAGAACCATGTGGCGGACAGTCCGGAATCACCTGTTGGGCATGCGCAACCACCTCTGAGACGTACCAGAACCACGTGCCGTGCAGGCTGGAACCACCTACCGGAGAGACCGGAATCACCTTTCGGGCATGCCGGAACCACCTGTCAGATGTGCCAGAAACACGTGCCGGAGACGCCGGACGCACCTGCCAAGCACGTTGGAACCACCTGCTCAACTCGCCTGAACCACCTGCCGGAAATGCCAAAATCACCTGCCGACTATGCCAGAACCCTTTGGCGAACACTCCGGAATCACTTGCCGGGCATGCAGGAACCACCTCTCAGACATGCCAGAACCCCGTGCCAATGACCCCGGAAGCACCAGCCGAGCACGCCGGAACAACTTGCTTGACTCGCCAGAAGCACCTGCCGATCACGCAAAAATCACCTGCCGGCTACGCCACAACCAGTTGGTGAACACTTTGGAATCACCTGCCAGGCTTGCTGGAACCACCTGCCAGTCATGCCAAAATCACCTGCCAACTACGCCAGAACCGCTTGGCGGACACTGCGGAAACACCTGTCGGCCCGGCTGGAAACACATCTCAGACGTGCCAGAAACGTGTTCATGAGATGCTGGAACCACACCCCGAACAGAAGGATACCACCTGCCAGAACCGCCTGAACCACCTGCTGAGCACGCCGGAACCACCTGCTCGACTCACCGGCACCACCTCCCTGACACGCCAAAATCACCTGCTGGGTATGCCAGAACCACTTGGCGGACACTCCGGAATCATCTGCCGGACATGCCGGAACCAGCTCTCAGACACACCATAACCACGTGCCGGAGACGCCGGAAGCACCTGCCGCACATGCCGGAACCACCTCTCCGACGTGCCGGAAGCACGTGCCAGACACTCCGGAAACACCTACCGGACAGACCAGAACCACCTGCCAAGAACGCCGGAGCCACCTGTTCGACTCGCTGGAACCACCTGCCGGACAGGCCAATATCAACTGCTGGCTATGCCAGAACCACCTGAGGGACAGTCCGGGATCATCTGCCAGCCATGGCGGAACCACCTCTCAGACGTACCAGAACCACCTGCCGGAGAAGCTGGAAACACGTCCTGGACAGACTGGAACCACGTGACGGCCATGCCTGAACCACCTGCCGAGCACGGCGGAACCACCTGCCGGACACGCCAAAATCACCTGCGGGCTACGCCAGAACCACTTGGACGACTCTCCGAAATGACCTGCCGGGCATGTTGGAACCACCTCTCAGACGTGCCAGAAGCACGTGACGGACAGTCCGGAATCACCTGTTGGGCATACGCAAGCACCTCTGAGACGTACCAGAACCACGTGCCGTGCACGCCGGAACCACCTACCGGACAGACCGGAATCAACTTTTGGGCATGCCGGAACCACCAGTCAGATGTGCCAGAAACACGTGCCGGAGACGCCGGAAGCACCTGCCGAGCACGTCGCAACCACCTGCTCAACTCGCCTGAACCACCTGCCGGACACGCCAAAATCACCTGCCCGCTACACCAGCACCACTTCGGGGACAAGCCGGAATCACGTGAGGGGCATGCCGGCACAGCCTCTCAGACTGAACCTCGTGCCGGACACCACAGAACCACCTGCCGGACAGACCGGAACCACCTGCCGGACACGCCGGAACCACCGGCTCGATCCGCCGGAACGACCGCTGGACATGCAAAATCACCTGCCGGCTACGCCGGAAACACTTGGCGAACACTCCAGAATCACCTGCCGGGCATGCCGGAACCACCTCTCAGATATGCCAGAACCACGTGCCAATGACCCCGGAAGCACCTGCCGAGCACGCCGGAACCACCTGCTCGACTCGCCAGAACCACCTGCCGGACACGCAGAAATCACCTGCCGGCTACGCCACAACCAGTTGGGGAACACTTCGGAATCACCTGCCGGGCTTGCTGGAACCACCTGCCGGTGATGCCAAAATCACCTGCCAACTACGCCAGTACCACTTGGCGGACACTGTGGAAACAGCTGTCGGGCCGGCCGGAACCACATCTCAGACGTGCCAGAACCATGTGCATGAGATGCTGGAACCACACCCCGAACAGACGGAAAACACCTGCCAGATCCGTCTGAACAACGTGCCGAGCACGCCGGAGCCACCTGCTCGACTCGCCGGAACCACCTACCTGACATGCCCAAATCACCAGCCGGGTATGCCAGAACCACTTGGCGGACACTCCGGAATCATCTGCCGGACATGCCGGAACCAGCTCTCAGACACACCAGAACCACGTGCCGGAGACGCCGGAAGCACCTGCCGAGCATGCCGGAGCCACCTGCTCGACTCGCCAGAAACACCTGCCGGACACGCCAAAATCACCTGCCGGGTATGCCAGAGCCACCTGGCGGACACTCCGAAATCACCTGTCGTGCATGCCGGAACCACCTCTCAGCCGTGCCGGAAGCAAGTGCCGGACACGCCGGAATCACCTACCGGACAGACCGGAACCACCTGCCGAGCACGCCGGAGCCACCTGTTCGACTCGCTGGAACCACCTGCCGGACAGGCCAATATCAACTGCTGGCTATGCCAGAACCACCTGGGGGACGGTCCGGAATCGCCTGCCAGCCATGGCGGAACCACCTCTCAGACGTACCAGAACCACCTGCCGGAGAAGCTGGAAACACGTCCTGGACAGTCTGGAACCACCTGCCGGCCAAGCCTGAACCACCTGCCAAGCACAACGGAACAACCTGCCAGACACGCCAAAATCACCTGCGTGTTATGCCAGAACCACTTGGAGGACTCTCTGGGATGACCTGCCGGGCATGCCGGAACCACCTCTCAGACGTGCCAGAACCATGTGGCGGACAGACCGGAATCACCTGTTGGGCATGCGCAACCACCTCTGAGACGTACCAGAACCACGTGCCGTGCAGGCTGGAACCACCTACCGGAGAGACCGGAATCACCTTTCGGGCATGCCGGAACCACCTGTCAGATGTGCCAGAAACACGTGCCGGAGACGCCGGACGCACCTGCCAAGCACGTTGGAACCACCTGCTCAACTCGCCTGAACCACCTGCCGGAAATGCCAAAATCACCTGCCGACTATGCCAGAACCCCTTGGCGAACACTCCGGAATCACTTGCCGGGCATGCAGGAACCACCTCTCAGACATGCCAGAACCCCGTGCCAATGACCCCGGAAGCACCAGCCGAGCACGCCGGAACAACTTGCTTGACTCGCCAGAAGCACCTGCCGATCACGCAAAAATCACCTGCCGGCTACGCCACAACCAGTTGGTGAACACTTTGGAATCACCTGCCAGGCTTGCTGGAACCACCTGCCAGTCATGCCAAAATCACCTGCCAACTACGCCAGAACCGCTTGGCGGACACTGCGGAAACACCTGTCGGCCCGGCTGGAACCACATCTCAGACGTGCCAGAAACGTGTTCATGAGATGCTGGAACCACACCCCGAACAGAATGATACCACCTGCCAGAACCGCCTGAACCACCTGCTGAGCACGCCGGAACCACCTGCTCGACTCACCGGCACCACCTCCCTGACACGCCAAAATCACCTGCTGGGTATGCCAGAACCACTTGGCGGACACTCCGGAATCATCTGCCGGACATGCCGGAACCAGCTCTCAGACACACCATAACCACGTGCCGGAGACGCCGGAAGCACCTGCCGAGCATGCCGGAGCCACCTGCTCGACTCGCCAGAAACACCTGCCGGACACGCCAAAATCACCTGCCGGGTATGCCAGAACCACCTGGCGGACACTATGGAATCACCTGCCGCGCATGCCGGAACCACCTCTCAGACGTGCCGGAAGCACGTGCCAGACACGCCGGAAAAACCTACCGGACAGACCGGAACCACCTGCCAAGAACCCCGGAGCCACCTGTTCGACTCGCTGGAACCACCTGCCGGACAGGCCAATATCAACTGCTGGCTATGCCAGAACCACCTGGGGGACAGTCCGGGATCACCTGCCAGCCATGGCGGAACCACCTCTCAGACGTACCAGAACCACCTGCCGGAGAAGCTGGAAACACGTCCTGGACAGACTGGAACCACGTGACGGCCATGCCTGAACCACCTGCCGAGCACGGCGGAACCACCTGCCGGACACGCCAAAATCACCTGCGGGCTACGCCAGAACCACTTGGACGACTCTCCGAAATGACCTGCCGGGCATGTTGGAACCACCTCTCAGACGTGCCAGAAGCACGTGCCAGACAGTCCGGAATCACCTGTTGGGCATACGCAAGCACCTCTGAGACGTACCAGAACCACGTGCCGTGCACGCCGGAACCACCTACCGGACAGACCGGAATCAACTTTTGGGCATGCCGGAACCACCAGTCAGATGTGCCAGAAACACGTGCCGGAGACGCCGGAAGCACCTGCCGAGCACGTCGCAACCACCTGCTCAACTCGCCTGAACCACCTGCCGGACACGCCAAAATCACCTGCCCGCTACACCAGCACCACTTCGGGGACAAGCCGGAATCACGTGAGGGGCATGCCGGCACAGCCTCTCAGACTGAACCTCGTGCCGGACACCACAGAACCACCTGCCGGACAGACCGGAACCACCTGCCGGACACGCCGGAACCACCGGCTCGACCCGCCGGAACGACCGCTGGACATGCAAAATCACCTGCCGGCTACGCCGGAAACACTTGGCGAACACTCCAGAATCATCTGCCGGACATGCCGGAACCAGCTCTCAGACACACCAGAACCAAGTGCCGGAGACGCCGGAAGCACCTGCCGAGCATGCCGGAGCCACCTGCTTGACTCGCCAGAAACACCTGCCGGACACGCCAAAATCACCTGCCGGGTACGCCAGAACCACCTGGCGGACACTCCGAAATCACCTGTCGCGCATGCCGGAACCACCTCTCAGATATGCCAGAACCACGTGCCAATGACCCCGGAAGCACCTGCCGAGCACGCCGGAACCACCTGCTCGATTCGCCAGAACCACCTGCCGGAAACGCAGAAATCACCTGCCGGCTATGCCACAACCAGTTGGGGAACACTTCGGAATCACCTGCCGGGCTTGCTGGAACCACCTGCCGGTCATGCCAAAATCACCTGCCAACTACGCCAGTACCACTTGGCGGACACTGTGGAAACAGCTGTCGGGCCGGCCGGAACCACATCTCAGACGTGCCAGAACCATGTGCATGAGATGCTGGAACCACACCCCGAACAGACGGAAAACACCTGCCAGACCCGTCTGAACAACCTGCCGAGCACGCCGGAGCCACCTGCTCGACGCGCCGGAACCACCTACCTGACATGCCCAAATCACCAGCCGGGTATGCCAGAACCACTTGCCGGACACTCCGGAATCATCTGCCGGCCATGCCGGAACCAGCTCTCAGACACACCAGAACCACGTGCCGGAGACGCCGGAAGCACCTGCCGAGCATGCCGGAGCCACCTGCTCGACTCGCCAGAAACACCTGCCGGACATGCCAAAATCACCTGCCGGGTACGCCAGAACCACCTGGCGGACACTCCGAAATCACCTGTCGCGCATGCCGGAACCACCTCTCAGACGTGCCGGAAGCACGTACCGGACACGCCGGAATCACCTACCGGACAGACCGGAACCACCTGCCGAGCACGCCGGAGCCACCTGTTCGACTCACTGGAACCACCTGCCGGACAGGCCAATATCAATAGCTGGCTATGCCAGAGCCACCTGGAAGACGGTCCGGAATCGCCTGCCAGCCATGGCAGAACCACCTCTCAGACCTACCAGAACCACCTGCCGGAGAAGCTGGAAACTCGTCCTGGACAGTCTGGAACCACCTGCCGGCCAAGCCTGAACCACCTGCCAAGCACAACGGAACAACCTGCCAGACACGCCAAAATCACCTGCGTGTTATGCCAGAACCACTTGGAGGACTCTCTGGGATGACCTGCCGGGCATGCCGGAACCACCTCTCAGACGTGCCAGAACCATGTGGCGGACAGTCCGGAATAACCTGTTTGGCATGCGCAACCACCTCTGAGACGTACCAGAACCACATGCCGTGCAGGCTGGAACCACCTACCGGACAGACCGGAATCACCTTTCGGGCATGCCGGAACCACCTGTCAGATGTGCCAGAAACACGTGCCGGAGACGCCGGAAGCACCTGCCAAGCACGTTGGAACCACCTGCTCAACTCGCCTGAACCACCTGCCGGACATGCCAAAGTCACCTGCCGACTATGCCAGAACCCCTTGGCGAACACTCCGGAATCACTTGCCGGGCATGCAGGAACCACCTCTCAGACATGCCAGAACCCCGTGCCAATGACCCCGGAAGCACCAGCCGAGCACGCCGGAACCACCTGCTCGACTCGCCGGAACCACCTGCCGATCACGCAAAAATCACCTGCCGGCTACGCCACAACCAGTTGGTGAACACTTTGGAATCACCTGCCAGGCTTGCTGGAACCACCTGCCAGTCATGCCAAAATCACCTGCCAACTACGCCAGAACCGCTTGGCGGACACTGCGGAAACACCTGTCGGGCCGGCTGGAACCACATCTCAGACGTGCCAGAAACGTGTTCATGAGATGCTGGAACCACACCCCGAACAGACGGATACCACCTGCCAGAACCGCCTGAACCACCTGCTGAGCACGCCGGAACCACCTGCTCGACTCACCGGTACCACCTCCCTGACACGCCAAAATCACCTGCTGGGTATGCCAGAACCACTTGGCGGACACTCCGGAATCATCTGCCGGACATGCCGGAACCAGCTCTCAGACACAGCAGAACCACGTGCCGCAGACGCCGGAAGCACCTGCAGAGCATGCCGGAGCCACCTGCTCGACTCGCCAGAAACACCTGCCGGACATGCCAAAATCACCTGCCGGGTATGCCAGAACCACCTGGCGGACACTACGGAATCACCTGCCGCGCATGCCGGAACCACCTCTCAGACGTGCCGGAAGCACGTGCCAGACACGCCGGAAACACCTACCGGACAGACCGGAACCACCTGCCAAGAACGCCGGAGCCACCTGTTCGACTCGCTGGAACCACCTGCCGGACAGGCCAATATCAACTGCTGGCTATGCCAGAACCACCTGGGGGACAGTCCGGGATCACCTGCAAGCCATGGCGGAACCAGCTCTCAGACGTACCAGAACCACCTGCCGGAGAAGCTGGAAACACATCCTGGACTGACTGGAACCACGTGACGTCCATGCCTGAACCACCTGCCGAGCACGGCGGAACCACCTGCCGGACACGCCAAAATCACCTGCGGGCTACGCCAGAACCACTTGGACGACTCTCCGAAATGAATGCCGGGCATGATGGGACCACCTCTGAGACGTGCCAGAATCACGTGGCAGACAGTCCGGTATCACCTGTTGGGCATACGCAACCACCTCTGACATAAACCAGAACCACGTGCCGTGCACGCCGGAACCACCTACCGGACAGACCAGAATCAACTTTTGGGCATGCCGGAACCACCAGTCAGATGTGCCAGAAACACGTGCCGGAGACGCCGGAAGCACCTGCCGAGCACGTCGCAAACACCTGCTCAACTCGCCTGAACTACCTGCCGGACACGCCAAAATCACCTGTCCGCTACACCAGCACCACTTCGGGGACAAGACGGAATCACGTGAGGGGCATGCTGGCACAGCCTCTCAGACTGAACCTCGTGACCGAAACCACAGAACCACCTGCCGGACAGACCGGAACCACCTGCCGGACACGCCGGAACCACCGGCTCGAGCCGCCGGAACGACCGCTGGACATGCAAAATCACCTGCCGGCTACGCCAGAAACACATGGCGAACACTCCGGAATCACCTGCCAGGCATCCCGGAACCACATCTCAGATATGCCAGAACCACGTGCCAATGACCCCAGAAGCACCTGCCGAGCACGCCGGAACCACCTGCTCGACTCGCCAGAACCAGCTGCCGGACACGCAAAAATCACCTGCCGGCTACGCCACAACCAGTTGGGAAACACTTCGGAATCACCTGCCGGGCTTGCTGGAATCACCAGCCGGTCATGGGAAAATCACCTGCCAACTACCCCAGTACCACTTGGCGGACACTGTGGAAACACCTGTCGGGCCGGCCGGAACCACATCTGAGACGTGCCAGAACCATGTGCATGAGATGCTGGAAACACACCCCGAACAGACGGAAAACACCTGCCAGACCCGTCTGAACAACCTGCCGAGCATGCCGGAGCCACCTACCTGACATGCCCAAATCACCAGCCGGGTATGCCAGAACCACTTGCCGGACACTCCGGAATCATCTGCCAGACATGACGGAACCAGCTCTCAGACACACCAGAACCACGTGCCGGAGACGCCGGAAGCACCTGCCGAGCATGCCGGAGCCACCTGCTCGACTCGCCAGAAACACCTGCCGGACACGCCAAAATCACCTGCCGGGTACGCCAGAACCACCTGGCGGACACTCCGAAATCACCTGTCGTGCATGCCGGAACCACCTCTCAGACGTGCCGGAAGCACGTGCCGGACACGCTGGAATCACCTACCGGACAGACCGGAACCACCTGCCGAGCGCGCCAGAGCCACCTGTTCGACTCGCTGGAACCACCTGCCGGACAGGCCAATATCAACTGCTGGCTATGCCAGAACCACCTGGGGGACAGTCCGCGATCACCTGCCAGCCATGGCGGAACCACCTCTCAGACGTACCAGAACCACCTGCCGGAGAAGCTGGAAACACGTCCTGGACAGACTGGAACCACGTGACGGCCATGCCTGAACCACCTGCCGAGCACGGCGGAACCACCTGCCGGACACGCCAAAATCACCTGCGGGCTACGCCAGAACCACTTGGACGACTCTCCGAAATGACCTGCCGGGCATGTTGGAACCGCCTCTCAGACGTGCCAGAAGCACGTGGCGGACAGTCCGGAATCACCTGTTGGGCATACGCAACCACCTCTGAGACGTACCAGAACCACGTGCCTTGCACGCCGGAACCACCTACCGGACAGACCGGAATCAACTTTTGGGCATGCCGGAACCACCAGTCAGATGTGCCAGAAACACGTGCCGGAGACGCCGGAAGCACCTGCCGAGCATGTCGCAACCACCTGCTCAAATCGCCGGAACCACCTGCCGGGGACGCCAAAATCACCTGCCCGCTACACCAGCACCACTTCGGGGACAAGCCGGAATCACGTGAGGGGCATGCCGGCACAGCCTCTCAGACTGAACCTCGTGCCGGACACCACAGAACCACCTGCCGGACAGACCAGAACCACCTGCCGGACACGCCGGAACCACCGGCTTGACCCGCCGGAACGACCGCTGGACATGCAAAATCACCTGCCGGCTACGCCGGAAACACTTGGCGAACACTCCGGAATCACCTGCCGGGCATGCCGGAACCACCTCTCAGATATGCCAGAACCACGTGCGAATGACCCCGGAAGCACCTGCCGAGCACGCCGGAACCACCTGCTCGACTCGCCAGAAACACCTGCCGGACACGCCAAAATCACCTGCTGGGTACGCCAGAACCACCTGGCGGACACTCCGAAATCACCTGTCGTGCATGCCGGAACCACCTCTCAGACGTGCCGGAAGCACGTGCCGGACACGCCGGAATCACCTACCGGACAGACCGGAACCACCTGCCGAGCACGCCGGAGCCATCTGTTCGACTCGCTGGAACCACCTGCCGGACAGGCCAATATCATCTGCTGGCTATGCCAGAACCACCTGGGTGACCGTCCGGAATCACCTGCCAGCCATGGCGGAACCACCTCTCAGACGTACCAGAACCACCTGCCGGAGAAGCTGGAAACACATCCTCGACAGTCTGGAACCACCTGCCGGCCAAGTCTGAACCACCTGCCAAGCACAACGGAACAACCTGCCAGACACGCCAAAATCACCTGCGTGTTATGCCAGAACCACTTGGAGGACTCTCTGGGATGACCTGCCGGGCATGCCGGAACCACCTCTCAGACGTGCCAGAACCATGTGGCGGACAGTCCGGAATCACCTGTTGGGCATGCGCAACCACCTCTGAGACGTACCAGAACCACATGCCGTGCAGGCTGGAACCACCTACCGGACAGACCGGAATCACCTTTCGGGCATGCCGGAACCACCTGTCAGATGTGCCAGAAACACGTGCCGGAGACGCCGGACGCACCTGCCAAGCACGTTGGAACCACCTGCTCAACTCGCCTGAACCACCTGCCGGACATGCCAAAATCACCTGCCGACTATGCCAGAACCACTTGGCAAACACTCCGGAATCACTTGCCGGGCATGCAGGAACCACCTCTCAGACATGCCAGAACCCCGTGCCAATGACCCCGGAAGCACCAGCTGAGCACGCCGGAACCACCTGCTCGACTCGCCAGAACCACCTGCCGATCACGCAAAAATCACCTGCCGGCTACGCCACAACCAGTTGTTGAACACTTTGGAATCACCTGCCAGGCTTGCTGGAACCACCTGCCAGTCATGCCAAAATCACCTGCCAACTACGCCAGAACCGCTTGGCGGACACTGCGGAAACACCTGTCGGGCCGGCTGGAACCACATCTCAGACGTGCCAGAAACGTGTTCAAAGGAGATGCTGGAACCACACCCCGAACAGACGGATACCACCTGCCAGAACCGCCTGAACCACCTGCTGAGCACGCCGGAACCACCTGCTCGACTCACCGGTACCACCTCCCTGACACGCCAAAATCACCTGCTGGGTATGCCAGAACCACTGGGCGGACACTCCGGAATCATCTGCCGGACATGCCGGAACCAGCTCTCAGACACACCAGAACCAAGTGCCGGAGACGCCGGAAGCACCTGCCGAGCATGCCGGAGCCACCTGGTTCACTCGCCAGAAACACCTGCCGGACATGCCAAAATCACCTGCCGGGTACGCCAGAACCACCTGGCGGACACTCCGAAATCACCTGTCGCGCATGCCGGAACCACCTCTCAGACATGCCAGAACCCCGTGCCAATGACCCCGGAAGCACCTGCCGAGCACGCCGGAACAACTTGCTCGACTCGCCAGAACCACCTGCCGATCACGCAAAAATCACCTGCCGGCTACGCCACAACCAGTTGCTGAACACTTTGGAATCACCTGCCAGGCTTGCTGGAACCACCTGCCAGTCATGCCAAAATCACCTGCCAACTACGCCAGAACCGCTTGGCGGACACTGCGGAAACACCTGTCGGGCCGGCTGGAACCACATCTCAGACGTGCCAGAAACGTGTTCAAAGGAGATGCTGGAACCACACCCCGAACAGACGGAAAACACCTGCCAGACCCGTCTGAACAACCTGCCGAGCACGCCGGAGCCACCTGCTCGACTCGCCGGAACCACCTACCTGACATGCCAAAATCACCAGCCGGGTATGCCAGAACCACTTGGCGGACACTCCGGAATCATCTGCCGGACATGCCGGAACCAGCTCTCAGACACACCAGAACCACGTGCCGGAGACGCCGGAAGCACCTACCGAGCATGCCGGAGCCACCTGCTCGACTCGCCAGAAACACCAGTCGGACACGCCAAAATCACCTGCCGGGTATGCCAGAGCCACCTGGCGGACACTCCGAAATCACCTGTCGTGCATGCCGGAACCACCTCTCAGCCGTGCCGGAAGCAAGTGCCGGACACGCCGGAATCACCTACCGGACAGACCGGAACCACCTGCCGAGCACGCCGGAGCCACCTGTTCGACTCGCTGGAACCACCTGCCGGACAGGCCAATATCAACTGCTGGCTATGCCAGAACCACATGGGGGACGGTCCGGAATCGCCTGCCAGCCATGGCGGAACCACCTCTCAGACGTACCAGAACCACCTGCCGGAGAAGCTGGAAACACGTCCTGGACAGTCTGGAACCACCTGCCGGCCAAGCCTGAACCACCTGCCAAGCACAACGGAACAACCTGCCAGACACGCCAAAATCACCTGCGTGTTATGCCAGAACCACTTGGAGGACTCTCTGGGATGACCTGCTGGGCATGCCGGAACCACCTCTCAGACGTGCCAGAACCATGTGGCGGACAGTCCGGAATCACCTGTTGGGCATGCGCAACCACCTCTGAGACGTACCAGAACCACATGCCGTGCAGGCTGGAACCACCTACCGGACAGGCCGGAATCACCTTTCGGGCATGCCGGAACCACCTGTCAGATGTGCCAGAAACACGTGCCGGAGACGCCGGAAGCACCTGCCAAGCACGTTGGAACCACCTGCTCAACTCGCCTGAACCACCTGCCGGACATGCCAAAATCACCTGCCGACTATGCCAGAACCCCTTGGCAAACACTCCGGAATCACTTGCCGGGCATGCAGGAACCACCTCTCAGACATGCCAGAACCCCGTGCCAATGACCCCGGAAGCACCAGCCGAGCACACCGGAACCACCTGCTCGACTCGCCAGAACCACCTGCCGATCACGCAAAAATCACCTGCCGGCTACGCCACAACCAGTTGGTGAACACTTTGGAATCACCTGCCAGGCTTGCTGGAACCACCTGCCAGTCATGCCAAAATCACCTGCCAACTACGCCAGAACCGCTTGGCGGACACTGCGGAAACACCTGTCGGGCCGGCTGGAACCACATCTCAGACGTGCCAGAAACGTGTTCATGAGATGCTTGAATCACACCCCGAACAGACGGATACCACCTGCTAGAACCGCCTGAACCACCTGCTGAGCACGCCGGAACCACCTGCTCGACTCACCGGTACCACCTCCCTGACACGCGAAAATCACCTGCTGGGTATGCCAGAACCGATTGGCGGACACTCCGGAATCATCTGCCGGACATGCCGGAACCAGCTCTCAGACACACCAGAACCACGTGCCGGAGACGCCGGAAGCAACTGCCAAGCATGCCGGAGCCACCGGCTTGACTCGCCAGAAACACCTGCCGGAAACTCCAAAATCACCTGCCGGGTACGCCAGAACCACCTGGCGGACACTCCGAAATCACCTGTCGTGCATGCCGGAACCACCTCTCAGACGTGCCGGAAGCACATGACGGACACGCCGGAATCACCTACCGGACAGACCGGAACCACCTGCCGAGCATGCCGGAGACACCTGCTTGACTCGCCCGAAACACCTGCCGGACACGCCAAAATCACCTGCCGGGTATGCCAGAACCACCTGGCGGACACTACGGAATCACCTGCTGCGCATCCCCCAACCACCTCTCAGACGTGCCGGAAGCACGTGCCGGACACGTCGGAAACACCTACCGGGCAGACCGGAACCACCTGCCAAGAACGCCGGAGCCACCTGTTCGACTCGCTGGAACCACCTGCCGGACAGGTCAATATCAACTGTTGGCTATGCCAGAACCACCTGGGGGACAGTCCGGGATCACCTGCCAGCCATGGCGGAACCAGCTCTCAGACGTACCAGAACCACCTGCCGGAGAAGCTGGAAACACATCCTGGACAGACTGGAACCACGTGACGGCCATGCCTGAACCACCTGCCGAGCACGGCGGAACCACCTGCCGGACACGCCAAAATCACCTGCGGGCTACGCCAGAACCACTTGGACGACTCTCCGAAATGAATGCCGGGCATGATGGGACCACCTCTGAGACGTGCCAGAATCACGTGGCAGACAGTCCGGTATCACCTGTTGGGCATACGCAACCACCTCTGACATAAACCAGAACCACGTGCCGTGCACGCCGGAACCACCTACCGGACAGACCGGAATCAACTTTTGGGCATGCCGGAACCACCAGTCAGATGTGCCAGAAACACGTGCCGGAGACGCCGGAAGCACCTGCCGAGCACGTCGCAACCACCTGCTCAACTCGCCTGAACCACCTGCCGGACACGCCAAAATCACCTGCCCGCTACACCAGCACCACTTCGGGGACAAGACGGAATCACGTGAGGGGCATGCTGGCACAGCCTCTCAGACTGAACCTCGTGACCGAAACCACAGAACCACCTGCCGGACAGACCGGAACCACCTGCCGGACACGCCGGAACCACCGGCTCGAGCCGCCGGAACGACCGCTGGACATGCAAAATCACCTGCCGGCTACGCCAGAAACACATGGCGAACACTCCGGAATCACCTGCCAGGCATCCCGGAACCACATCTCAGATATGCCAGAACCACGTGCCAATGACCCCAGAAGCACCTGCCGAGCACGCCGGAACCACCTGCTCGACTCGCCAGAACCAGCTGCCGGACACGCAAAAATCACCTGCCGGCTACGCCACAACCAGTTGGGAAACACTTCGGAATCACCTGCCGGGCTTGCTGGAATCACCGGCCGGTCATGGGAAAATCACCTGCCAACTACCCCAGTACCACTTGGCGGACACTGTGGAAACACCTGTCGGGCCGGCCGGAACCACATCTGAGACGTGCCAGAACCATGTGCATGAGATGCTGGAAACACACCCCGAACAGACGGAAAACACCTGCCAGACCCGTCTGAACAACCTGCCGAGCATGCCGGAGCCACCTACCTGACATGCCCAAATCACCAGCCGGGTATGCCAGAACCACTTGCCGGACACTCCGGAATCATCTGCCAGACATGACGGAACCAGCTCTAAGACACACCAGAACCACGTGCCGGAGACGCCGGAAGCACCTGCCGAGCATGCCGGAGCCACCTGCTCGACTCGCCAGAAACACCTGCCGGACACGCCAAAATCACCTGCCGGGTACGCCAGAACCACCTGGCGGACACTCCGGAATCACCTGTCGCGCATGCCGGAACCACCTCTCAGACGTGCCGGAAGCACGTGCCAGACACGCCGGAAACACCTACCGGACAGACCGGAACCAGCTGCCAAGAACGCCGGAGCCACCTGTTCGACTCGCTGGAACCACCTGCCGGACAGGCCAATATCAACTTCTGGCTATGCCAGAACCACCTGAGGGACAGTCCGGGATCACCTGCCAGCCATGGCGGAACCACCTCTCAGACGTACCAGAACCACCTGCCGGAGAAGCTGGAAACACGTCCTGGACAGACTGGAACCACGTGACGGCCATGCCTGAACCACCTGCCGAGCACGGCGGAACCACCTGCCGGACACGCCAAAATCACCTGCGGGCTACGCCAGAACCACTTGGACGACTCTCCGAAATGACCTGCCGGGCATGTTGGAACCACCTCTCAGACGTGCCAGAAGCACGTGGCGGACAGTCCGGAATCACCTGTTGGGCATACGCAACCACCTCTGAGACGTACCAGAACCACGTGCCTTGCACGCCGGAACCACCTACCGGACAGACCGGAATCAACTTTTGGGCATGCCGGAACCACCAGTCAGATGTGCCAGAAACACGTGCCGGAGACGCCGGAAGCACCTGCCGAGCATGTCGCAACCACCTGCTCAAATCGCCGGAACCACCTGCCGGGGACGCCAAAATCACCTGCCCGCTACACCAGCACCACTTCGGGGACAAGCCGGAATCACGTGAGGGGCATGCCGGCACAGCCTCTCAGACTGAACCTCGTGCCGGACACCACAGAACCACCTGCCGGACAGACCGGAACCACCTGCCGGACACGCCGGAACCACCGGCTTGACCCGCCGGAACGACCGCTGGACATGCAAAATCACCTGCCGGCTACGCCGGAAACACTTGGCGAACACTCCGGAATCACCTGCCGGGCATTCCGGAACCACCTCTCAGATATGACAGTACCACGTGCCAATGACCCCGGAAGCACCTGCCGAGCACGCCGGAACCACCTGCTCGACTCACCAGAACCACCTGCCGGACACGCAGAAATCACCTGCCGGCTACGCCACAACCAGTTGGGGAACACTTCGGAATCACCTGCCGGGCTTGCTGGAACCACCTGCCGGTCATGCCAAAATCACCTGCCAACTACGCCAGTACCACTTGGCGGACACTGTGGAAACACCTGTCGGGCCGGCCGGAACCACATCTCAGACGTGCCAGAACCATGTGCATGAGATGCTGGAACCACACCCCGAACAGACGGAAAACACCTGCCAGACCCGTCTGAACAACCTGCCGAGCACGCCGGAGCCACCTGCTCGACTCGCCGGAACCACCTACCTGACATGCCCAAATCACCAGCCGGGTATGCCAGAACCACTTGCCGGACACTCCGGAATCATCTGCCGGACATGCCGGAACCAGCTCTCAGACACACCAGAACCACGTGCCGGAGACGCCGGAAGCACCTGCCGAGCATGCCGGAGCCACCTGCTCGACTCGCCAGAAACACCTGCCGGACACGCCAAAATCACCTGCCGGGTACGCCAGAACCACCTGGCGGACACTCCGAAATCACCTGTCGTGCATGCCGGAACCACCTCTCAGACGTGCCGGAAGCACGTGCCGGACACGCCGGAATCACCTACCGGACAGACCGGAACCACCTGCCGAGCACGCCGGAGCCACCTGTTCGACTCGCTGGAACCACCTGCCGGACAGGCCAATATCAACTGCTGGCTATGCCAGAACCACCTGGGTGACCGTCCGGAATCACCTGCCAGCCATGGCGGAACCACCTCTCAGACGTACCAGAACCACCTGCCGGAGAAGCTGGAAACACGTCCTCGACAGTCTGGAACCACCTGCCGGCCAAGTCTGAACCACCTGCCAAGCACAACGGAACAACCTGCCAGACACGCCAAAATCACCTGCGTGTTATGCCAGAACCACTTGGAGGACTCTCTGGGATGACCTGCCGGGCATGCCGGAACCACCTCTCAGACGTGCCAGAACCATGTGGCGGACAGTCCGGAATCACCTGTTGGGCATGCGCAACCACCTCTGAGACGTACCAGAACCACATGCCGTGCAGGCTGGAACCACCTACCGGACAGACCGGAATCACCTTTCGGGCATGCCGGAACCACCTGTCAGATGTGCCAGAAACACGTGCCGGAGACGCCGGAAGCACCTGCCAAGCACGTTGGAACCACCTGCTCAACTCGCCTGAACCACCTGCCGGACATGCCAAAATCACCTGCCGACTATGCCAGATCCACTTGGCAAACACTCCGGAATCACTTGCCGGGCATGCAGGAACCACCTCTCAGACATGCCAGAACCCCGTGCCAATGACCCCGGAAGCACCAGCCGAGCACGCCGGAACCACCTGCTCGACTCGCCAGAACCACCTGCCGATCACGCAAAAATCACCTGCCGGCTACGCCACAACCAGTTGTTGAACACTTTGGAATCACCTGCCAGGCTTGCTGGAACCACCTGCCAGTCATGCCAAAATCACCTGCCAACTACGCCAGAACCGCTTGGCGGACACTGCGGAAACACCTGTCGGGCCGGCTGGAACCACATCTCAGACGTGCCAGAAACGTGTTCAAAGGAGATGCAGGAACCACACCCCGAACAGACGGATACCACCTGCCAGAACCGCCTGAACCACCTGCTGAGCACGCCGGAACCACCTGCTCGACTCACCGGTACCACCTCCCTGACACGCCAAAATCACCTGCTGGGTATGCCAGAACCACTTGGCGGACACTCCGGAATCATCTGCCGGACATGCCGGAACCAGCTCTCAGACACACCAGAACCAAGTGCCGGAGACGCCGGAAGCACCTGCCGAGCATGCCGGAGCCACCGGCTCGACTCGCCAGAAACACCTGCCGGACACGCCAAAATCACCTGCCGGGTATGCCAGAACCACCTGGCGGACACTACGGAATCACCTGCCGCGCATGCCGGAACCACCTCTCAGACGTGCCGGAAGCACGTGCCAGACACGCCGGAAACACCTACCGGACAGACCGGAACCACCTGCCAAGAACGCCGGAGCCACCTGTTCGACTCGCTGGAACCACCTGCCGGACAGGCCAATATCAATTGCTGGCTATGCCAGAACCACCTGGGGGACAGTCCGGGATCACCTGCCAGCCATGGCGGAACCACCTCTCAGACGTACCAGAACCACCTGCCGGAGAAGCTGGAAACACGTCCTGGACAGACTGGAACCACGTGACGGCCATGCCTGAACCACCTGCCGAGCACGGCGGAACCACCTGCCGGACACGCCAAAATCACCTGCGGGCTACGCCAGAACCACTTGGACGACTCTCCGAAATGACCTGCCGGGCATGTTGGAACCACCTCTCAGACGTGCCAGAAGCACGTGGCGGACAGTCCGGAATCACCTGTTGGGCATATGCAACCACCTCTGACACGTACCAGAACCACGTGCCGTGCACGCCGGAACCACCTACCGGACAGACCGGAATCAACTTTTGGGCATGCCGGAACCACCAGTCAGATGTGCCAGAAACACGTGCCGGAGACGCCGGAAGCACCTGCCGAGCACGTCGCAACCACCTGCTCAACTCGCCTGAACCACCTGCCGGACACGCCAAAATCACCTGCCCGCTACACCAGCACCACTTCGGGTCAAGCCGGAATCACGTGAGGGGCATGCCGGCACAGCCTCTCAGACTGAACCTCGTGCCGGACACCACAGAACCACCTGCCGGACAGACCGGAACCACCTGCCGGACACGCCGGAACCACCAGCTCGACCCGCTGGAACGACCGGTGGACATCCAAAATCACCTGCCGGCTACGCCGGAAACACTTAGCGAACACTCCGGAATCACCTGCCGGGCATGCCGGAACCACCTCTCAGATATGCCAGAACCACGTGCCAATGACCCCGGAAGCACCTGCCGAGCACGCCGGAACCACCTGCTCGACTCGCCAGAACCACCTGCCGGACACGCAGAAATCACCTGCCGGCTACGCCACAACCAGTTGGGGAACACTTCGGAATCACCTGCCGGGCTTGCTGGAACCACCTGCCGGTCATGCCAAAATCACCTGCCAACTACGCCAGTACCACTTGGCGGACACTGTGGAAACACCTGTCGGGCCGGCCGGAACCACATCTCAGACGTGCCAGAACCATGTGCATGAGATGCTGGAACCACACCCCGAACAGACGGAAAACACCTGCCAGACCCGTCTGAACAACCTGCCGAGCACGCCGGAGCCACCTGCTCGACTCGGCGGAACCACCTACCTGACATGCCCAAATCACCAGCCGGGTATGCCAGAACCACTTGCCGGACACTCCGGAATCATCTGCCGGACATGCCGGAACCAGCTCTCAGACACACCAGAACCACGTGCCGGAGACACCGGAAGCACCTGACGAGCATGCCGGAGCCACCTGCTCGACTCGCCAGAAACACCTGCCGGACACGCCAAAATCACCTGCCGGGTACGCCAGAACCACCTGGCGGACACTCCGAAATCACCTGTCGCGAATGCCGGAACCACCTCTCAGACGTGGCGGAAGCACGTGCCGGACATGCCGGAATCACCTACCGGACAGACCGGAACCACCTGCCGAGCACGCCGGAGCCACCTGTTCGACTCGCTGGAACCACCTGCCGGACAGGCCAATATCAACTGCTGGCTATGCCAGAACCACCTGGGGGACGGTCCGGAATCGCCTGCCAGCCATGGCGGAACCACCTCTCAGACGTACCAGAGCCACCTGCCGGAGAAGCTGGAAACACGTCCTGGACAGTCTGGAACCACCTGCCGGCCAAGCCTGAACCACCTGCCAAGCACAACGGAACAACCTGCCAGACACGCCAAAATCACCTGCGTGTTATGCCAGAACCACTTGGAGGACTCTCTGGGATGACCTGCCGGGCATGCCGGAACCACCTCTCAGACGTGCCAGAACCATGTGGCGGACAGTCCGGAATCACCTGTTGGGCATGCGCAACCACCTCTGAGACGTACCAGAACCACATGCCGTGCAGGCTGGAACCACCTACCGGACAGGCCGGAATCACCTTTCGTGCATGCCGGAACCACCTGTCAGATGTGCCAGAAACACGTGCCGGAGACGCCGGAAGCACCTGCCAAGCACGTTGGAACCACCTGCTCAACTCGCCTGAACCACCTGCCGGACATGCCAAAATCACCTGCCGACTATGCCAGAACCCCTTGGCAAACACTCCGGAATCACTTGCCGGGCATGCAGGAACCACCTCTCAGACATGCCAGAACCCCGTGCCAATGACCCCGGAAGCACCAGCCGAGCACACCGGAACCACCAGCTCGACTCGCCAGAACCACCTGCCGATCACGCAAAAATCACCTGCCGGCTACGCCACAACCAGTTGGGGAACACTTTGGAATCACCTGCCAGGCTTGCTAGAACCACCTGCCAGTCATGCCAAAATCACCTGCCAACTACGCCAGAACCGCTTGGCGGACACTGCGGAAACACCTGTCGGGCCGGCTGGAACCACATCTCATACGTGCCAGAAACGTGTTCATGAGATGCTTGAATCACACCCCGAACAGACGGATACCACCTGCTAGAACCGCCTGAACCACCTGCTGAGCACGCCGGAACCACCTGCTCGACTCACCGGTACCACCTCCCTGACACGCGAAAATCACCTGCTGGGTATGCCAGAACCGATTGGCGGACACTCCGGAATCATCTGCCGGACATGCCGGAACCAGCTCTCAGACACACCAGAACCACGTGCCGGAGACGCCGGAAGCAACTGCCAAGCATGCCGGAGCCACCGGCTCGACTCGCCAGAAACACCTGCCGGAAACGCCAAAATCACCTGCCGGGTACGCCAGAACCACCTGGCGGACACTCCGAAATCACCTGTCGTGCATGCCGGAACCACCTCTCAGACGTGCCGGAAGCACATGACGGACACGCCGGAATCACCTACCGGACAGACCGGAACCACCTGACGAGCATGCCGGAGACACCTGCTTGACTCGCCAGAAACACCTGCCGGACACGCCAAAATCACCTGCCGGGTATGCCAGAACCACCTGGCGGACACTACGGAATCACCTGCTGCGCATCCCCCAACCACCTCTCAGACGTGCCGGAAGCACGTGCCGGACACGTCGGAAACACCTACCGGGCAGACCGGAACCAACTGCCAAGAACGCCGGAGCCACCTGTTCGACTCGCTGGAACCACCTGCCGGACAGGTCAATATCAACTGTTGGCTATGCCAGAACCACCTGGGGGACAGTCCGGGATCACCTGCCAGCCATGGCGGAACCAGCTCTCAGACGTACCAGAACCACCTGCCGGAGAAGCTGGAAACACATCCTGGACAGACTGGAACCACGTGACGTCCATGCCTGAACCACCTGCCGAGCACGGCGGAACCACCTGCCGGACACGCCAAAATCACCTGCGGGCTACGCCAGAACCACTTGGACGACTCTCCGAAATGAATGCCGGGCATGATGGAACCACCTCTGAGACGTGCCAGAATCACGTGGCAGACTGTCCGGTATCACCTGTTGGGCATACGCAACCACCTCTGACATAAACCAGAACCACGTGCCGTGCACGCCGGAACCACCTACCGGACAGACCGGAATCAACTTTTGGGCATGCCGGAACCACCAGTCAGATGTGCCAGAAACACGTGCCGGAGACGCCGGAAGCACCTGCCGAGCACGTCGCAAACACCTGCTCAACTCGCCTGAACCACCTGCCGGACACGCCAAAATCACCTGCCCGCTACACCAGCACCACTTCGGGGACAAGACGGAATCACGTGAGGGGCATGCTGGCACAGCCTCTCAGACTGAACCTCGTGACCGAAACCACAGAACCACCTGCCGGACAGACCGGAACCACCTGCCGGACACGCCGGAACCACCGGCTCGAGCCGCCGGAACGACCGCTGGACATGCAAAATCACCTGCCGGCTACGCCAGAAACACATGGCGAACACTCCGGAATCACCTGCCAGGCATCCCGGAACCACATCTCAGATATGCCAGAACCACGTGCCAATGACCCCAGAAGCACCTGCCGAGCACGCCGGAACCACCTGCTCGACTCGCCAGAACCAGCTGCCGGACACGCAAAAATCACCTGCCGGCTACGCCACAACCAGTTGGGAAACACTTCGGAATCACCTGCCGGGCTTGCTGGAATCACCGGCCGGTCATGGGAAAATCACCTGCCAACTACCCCAGTACCACTTGGCGGACACTGTGGAAACACCTGTCGGGCCGGCCGGAACCACATCTGAGACGTGCCAGAACCATGTGCATGAGATGCTGGAAACACACCCCGAACAGACGGAAAACACCTGCCAGACCCGTCTGAACAACCTGCCGAGCATGCCGGAGCCACCTACCTGACATGCCCAAATCACCAGCCGGGTATGCCAGAACCACTTGCCGGACACTCCGGAATCATCTGCCAGACATGACGGAACCAGCTCTCAGACACACCAGAACCACGTGCCGGAGACGCCGGAAGCACCTGCCGAGCATGCCGGAGCCACCTGCTCGACTCGCCAGAAACACCTGCCGGACACGCCAAAATCACCTGCCGGGTACGCCAGAACCACCTGGCGGACACTCCGGAATCACGTGTCGCGCATGCCGGAACCACCTCTCAGACGTGCCGGAAGCACGTGCCAGACACGCCGGAAACACCTACCGGACAGACCGGAACCAGCTGCCAAGAACGCCGGAGCCACCTGTTCGACTCGCTGGAACCACCTGCCGGACAGGCCAATATCAACTGCTGGCTATGCCAGAACCACCTGGGGGACAGTCCGGGATCACCTGCCAGCCATGGCGGAACCACCTCTCAGACGTACCAGAACCACCTGCCGGAGAAGCTGGAAACACGTCCTATACAGTCTGGAACCACCTTCCGGCCAAGCCTGAACCACCTGCCGAGCACGGCGGAACCACCTGCCGGACACGTCAAAATCACCTGCGGGCTACGCCACAACCACTTGGACGACTCTCCGCAATGACCTGCCGGGCATTTTGGAACCACCTCTCAGACGTGCCAGAAGCACGTGGCGGACAGTCCGGAATCACCTGTTGGGCATACGCAACCAGCTCTGACACGTAACAGAACCACGTGCCGCGCACGCCGGAACCACCTACCGGACAGACCGGAATCAACTTTTGGGCATGCCGGAACCACCAGTCAGATGTGCCAGAAACACGTGCCGGAGACGCCGGAAGCACCTGCTGTGCACGTCGCAAACACCTGCTCAACTCGCCTGAACCACCTGCCGGACACGCCAAAATCACCTGCCCGCTACACCAGCACCACTTCGGGGACAAGCCGGAATCACGTGAGGGGCATGCCGGCACAGCCTCTCAGACTGAACCTCGTGCCGGACACCACAGAACCACCTGCCGGACAGACCGGAACCACCTGCCGGACACGCCGGAACCACCGGCTCGACCCGCCGGAACGACCGCTGGACATGCAAAATCACCTGCCGGCTACGCCGGAAACACTTGGCGAACACTCCGGAATCACCTGCCGGGCATGCCGGAACCACATCTCAGATATGCCAGAACCACGTGCCAATGACCCCAGAAGCACCTGCCGAGCACGCCGGAACCACCTGCTCGACTCGCCAGAACCACCTGCCGGACACGCAGAAATCACCTGCCGGCTACGCCACAACCAGTTGGGGAACACTTCGGAATCACCTGCCGGGCTTGCTGGAACCACCTGCCGGTCATGCCAAAATCACCTGCCAACTACGCCAGTACCACTTGGCGGACACTGTGGAAACACCTGTCGGGCCGGCCGGAACCACATCTCAGACGTGCCAGATCCATGTGCATGAGATGCTGGAACCACACCCCGAACAGACGGAAAACACCTGCCAGACCCGTCTGAACAACCTGCCGAGCACGCCGGAGCCACCTGCTCGACTCGCCGGAACCACCTACCTGACATGCCCAAATCACCAGCCGGGTATTCCAGAACCACTTGGCGGACACTCCGAAATCATCTGCCGGACATGCCGGAACCAGCTCTCAGACACACCAGAACCACGTGCCGGAGACGCCGGAAGCACCTGCCGAGCATGCCGGAGCCACCTGCTCGACTCGCCAGAAACACCTGCCGGACACGCCAAAATCACCTGCCGGGTACGCCAGAACCACCAGGCGGACACTCCGAAATCACCTGTCGTGCATGCCGGAACCACCTCTCAGACGTGCCGGAAGCACGTGCCGGACACGCCGGAATCACCTACCGGACAGACCGGAACCACCTGCCGAGCGCGCCAGAGCCACCTGTTCGACTCGCTGGAACCACCTGCCGGACAGGCCAATATCAACTGCTGGCTATGCCAGAACCACCTGGGGGACAGTCCGCGATCACCTGCCAGCCATGGCGGAACCACCTCTCAGACGTACCAGAACCACCTGCCGGAGAAGCTGGAAACACGTCCTGGACAGACTGGAACCACGTGACGGCCATGCCTGAACCACCTGCCGAGCACGGCGGAACCACCTGCCGGACACGCCAAAATCACCTGCGGGCTACGCCAGAACCACTTGGACGACTCTCCGAAATGACCTGCCGGGCATGTTGGAAACACCTCTCAGACGTGCCAGAAGCACGTGGCGGACAGTCCGTAATCACCTGTTGGGCATACGCAACCACCTCTGAGACGTACCAGAACCACGTGCCGTGCACGCCGGAACCACCTACCGGACAGACCGGAATCAACTTTTGGGCATGCCGGAACCACCAGTCAGATGTGCCAGAAACACGTGCCGGAGACGCCGGAAGCACCTGCCGAGCATGTCGCAACCACCTGCTCAAATCGCCGGAACCACCTGCCGGGGACGCCAAAATCACCTGCCCGCTACACCAGCACCACTTCGGGGACAAGCCGGAATCACGTGAGGGGCATGCCGGCACAGCCTCTCAGACTGAACCTCGTGCCGGACACCACAGAACCACCTGCCGGACAGACCGGAACCACCTGCCGGACACGCCGGAACCACCGGCTTGACCCGCCGGAACGACCGCTGGACATGCAAAATCACCTGCCGGCTACGCCGGAAACACTTGGCGAACACTCCGGAATCACCTGCCGGGCATGCCGGAACCACCTCTCAGATATGACAGTACCACGTGCCAATGACCCCGGAAGCACCTGCCGAGCACGCCGGAACCACCTGCTCGACTCACCAGAACCACCTGCCGGACACGCAGAAATCACCTGCCGGCTACGCCACAACCAGTTGGGGAACACTTCGGAATCACCTGCCGGGCTTGCTGGAACCACCTGCCGGTCATGCCAAAATCACCTGCCAACTACGCCAGTACCACTTGGCGGACACTGTGGAAACACCTGTCGGGCCGGACGGAACCACATCTCAGACGTGCCAGAACCATGTGCATGAGATGCTGGAACCACACCCCGAACAGACGGAAAACACCTGCCAGACCCGTCTGAACAACCTGCCGAGCACGCCGGAGCCACCTGCTCGACTCGCCGGAACCACCTACCTGACATGCCCAAATCACCAGCCGGATATGCCAGAACCACTTGCCGGACACTCCGGAATCATCTGCCGGACATGCCGGAACCAGCTCTCAGACACACCAGAACCAAGTGCCGGAGACGCCGGAAGCACCTGCCGAGCATGCCGGAGCCACCTGCTCGACTCGCCAGAAACACCTGCCGGACACGCCAAAATCACCTGCCGGGTACGCCAGAACCACCTGGCGGACACTCCGAAATCACCTGTCGTGCATGCCGGAACCACCTCTCAGACGTGCCGGAAGCACGTGCCGGACACGCCGGAATCACCTACCGGACAGACCGGAACCACCTGCCGAGCACGCCGGAGCCACCTGTTCGACTCGCTGGAACCACCTGCCGGACAGGCCAATATCAACTGCTGGCTATGCCAGAACCACCTGGGGGACCGTCCGGAATCACCTGCCAGCCATGGCGGAACCACCTCTCAGACGTACCAGAACCACCTGCCGGAGAAGCTGGAAACACGTCCTCGACAGTCTGGAACCACCTGCCGGCCAAGTCTGAACCACCTGCCAAGCACAACGGAACAACCTGCCAGACACGCCAAAATCACCTGCGTGTTATGCCAGAACCACTTGGAGGACTCTCTGGGATGACCTGCCGGGCATGCCGGAACCACCTCTCAGACGTGCCAGAACCATGTGGCGGACAGTCCGGAATCACCTGTTGGGCATGCGCAACCACCTCTGAGACGTACCAGAACCACATGCCGTGCAGGCTGGAACCACCTACCGGACAGACCGGAATCAAGTTTCGGGCATGCCGGAACCACCTGTCAGATGTGCCAGAAACACGTGCCGGAGACGCCGGAAGCACCTGCCAAGCACGTTGGAACCACCTGCTCAACTCGCCTGAACCACCTGCCGGACATGCCAAAATCACCTGCCGACTATGCCAGAACCACTTGGCAAACACTCCGGAATCACTTGCCGGGCATGCAGGAACCACCTCTCAGACATGCCAGAACCCCGTGCCAATGACCCCGGAAGCACCAGCCGAGCACGCCGGAACCACCTGCTCGACTCGCCAGAACCACCTGCCGATCACGCAAAAATCACCTGCCGGCTACGCCACAACCAGTTGTTGAACACTTTGGAATCACCTGCCAGGCTTGCTGGAACCACCTGCCAGTCATGCCAAAATCACCTGCCAACTACGCCAGAACCGCTTGGCGGACACTGCGGAAACACCTGTCGGGCCGGCTGGAACCACATCTCAGACGTGCCAGAAACGTGTTCAAAGGAGATGCTGGAACCACACCCCGAACAGACGGATACCACCTGCCAGAACCGCCTGAACCACCTGCTGAGCACGCCGGAACCACCTGCTCGACTCACCGGTACCACCTCCCTGACACGCCAAAATCACCTGCTGGGTATGCCAGAACCACTTGGCGGACACTCCGGAATCATCTGCCGGACATGCCGGAACCAGCTCTCAGACACACCAGAACCAAGTGCCGGAGACGCCGGAAGCACCTGCCGAGCATGCCGGAGCCACCGGCTCGACTCGCCAGAAACACCTGCCGGACACGCCAAAATCACCTGCCGGGTATGCCAGAACCACCTGGCGGACACTACGGAATCACCTGCCGCGCATGCCGGAACCACCTCTCAGACGTGCCGGAAGCACGTGCCAGACACGCCGGAAACACCTACCGGACAGACCGGAACCACCTGCCAAGAACGCCGGAGCCACCTGTTCGACTCGCTGGAACCACCTGCCGGACAGGCCAATATCAACTGCTGGCTATGCCAGAACCACCTGGGGGACAGTCCGGGATCACCTGCCAGCCATGGCGGAACCACCTCTCAGACGTACCAGAACCACCTGCCGGAGAAGCTGGAAACACGTCCTGGACAGACTGGAACCACGTGACGGCCATGCCTGAACCACCTGCCGGACACGCCAAAATCACCTGCGGGCTACGCCAGAACCACTTGGACGACTCTCCGAAATGACCTGCCGGGCATGTTGGAACCACCTCTCAGACGTGCCAGAAGCACGTGGCGGACAGTCCGGAATCACCTGTTGGGCATACGCAACCACCTCTGACACGTACCAGAACCACGTGCCGCGCACGCCGGAACCACCTACCAGACAGACCGGAATCAACTTTTGGGCATGCCGGAACCACCAGTCAGATGTGCCAGAAACACGTGCCGGAGACGCCGGAAGCACCTGCCGAGCACGTCGCAACCACATGCTCAACTCGCCGGAACCACCTGCCGGACACGCCAAAATCACCTGCCCGCTACACCAGCACCACTTCGGGGACAAGCCGGAATCACGTGAGGGGCATGCCGGCACAGCCTCTCAGACTGAACCTCGTGCCGGACACCACAGAACCACCTGCCGGACAGACCGGAACCACCTGCCGGACACGCCGGAACCACCGGCTCGACCCGCCGGAACGACCGCTGGACATGCAAACTCACCTGCCGGCTACGCCGCAAACACTTGGCGAACACTCCGGAATCACCTGCCGGGCATGCTGGAACCACCTCTCAGATATGCCAGAACCACGTGCCAATGACCCCAGAAGCACCTGCCGAGCACGCCGGAATCACCTGGTCGACTCGCCAGAACCACCTGCCGGACACGCAGAAATCACCTGCCGGCTACGCCACAACCAGTTGGGGAACACTTCGGAATCACCTGCCGGGCTTGCTGGAACCACCTGCCGGTCATGCCAAAATCACCTGCCAACTACGCCAGTACCACTTGGCGGACACTGTGGAAACACCTGTCGGGCCGGCCGGAACCACATCTCAGACGTGCCAGAACCATGTGCATGAGATGCTGGAACCACACCCCGAACAGACGGAAAACACCTGCCAGACCCGTCTGAACAACCTGCCGAGCACGCCGGAGCCACCTGCTCGACTCGCCGGAACCAACTACCTGACATGCCCAAATCACCAGCCGGGTATGCCAGAACCACTTGCCGGACACTCCGAAATCATCTGCCGGACATGCCGGAACCAGCTCTCAGACACACCAGAACCACGTGCAGGAGACGCCGGAAACACCTGCCGAGCATGCCGGAGCCACCTGCTCGACTCGCCAGAAACACCTGCCGGACACGCCAAAATCACCTGCCGGGTACGCCAGAACCACCTGGCAGACACTCCGAAACCACCTGTCACGCATGCCGGAACCACCTCTCAGACTTGCCGGAAGCACGTGCCGGACACGCCGGAATCACCTACCGGACAGACCGGAAACACCTGCCCAGCACGCCGGAGCCACCTGTTCGACTCGCTGGAACCACCTGCCGGACAGGCCAATATCAACTGCTGGCTATGCCAGAACCACCTGGGGGACGGTCCGGAATCGCCTGCCAGCCATGGCGGAACCACCTCTCAGACGTACCAGAACCACCTGCCGGAGAAGCTCGAAACACGTCCTGGACAGACTGGAACCACGTGACGGCCATGCCTGAACCACCTGCCGAGCACGGCGGAACCACCTGCCGGACACGCCAAAATCACCTGCGGGCTACGCCAGAACCACTTGGACGACTCTCCGAAATGACCTGCCGGGCATGTTGGAACCACCTCTCAGACGTGCCAGAAGCACGTGCCAGACAGTCCGGAATCACCTGTTGGGCATACGCAAGCACCTCTGAGACGTACCAGAACCACGTGCCGTGCACGCCGGAACCACCTACCGGACAGACCGGAATCAACTTTTGGGCATGCCGGAACCACCAGTCAGATGTGCCAGAAACACGTGCCGGAGACGCCGGAAGCACCTGTCGAGCACGTCGCAACCACCTGCTCAACTCGCCTGAACCACCTGCCGGACACGCCAAAATCACCTGCCCGCTACACCAGCACCACTTCGGGGACAAGCCGGAATCACGTGAGGGGCATGCCGGCACAGCCTCTCAGACTGAACCTCGTGCCGGACACCACAGAACCACCTGCCGGACAGACCAGAACCACCTGCCGGACACGCCGGAACCACCGGCTCGACCCGCCGGAACGACAGCTGGACATGCAAACTCACCTGCCGGCTACGCCGCAAACACTTGGCGAACACTCCGGAATCACCTGCCGGGCATGCCGGCACCACCTCTCAGATATGCCAGAACCACGTGCCAATGACCCCAGAAGCACCTGCCGAGCACGCCGGAATCACCTGGTCGACTCGCCAGAACCACCTGCCGGACACGCAGAAATCACCTGCCGGCTACGCCACAACCAGTTGGGGAACACTTCGGAATCACCTGCCGGGCTTGCTGGAACCACCTGCCGGTCATGCCAAAATCACCTGCCAACTACGCCAGTACCACTTGGCGGACACTGTGGAAACACCTGTCGGGCCGGCCGGAACCACATCTCAGACGTGCCAGAACCATGTGCATGAGATGCTGGAACCACACCCCGAACAGACGGAAAACACCTGCCAGACCCGTCTGAACAACCTGCCGAGCACGTCGCAACCACCTGCTCAACTCGCCTGAACCACCTGCCGGACACGCCAAAATCACCTGCCCGCTACACCAGCACCACTTCGGGGACAAGCCGGAATCACGTGAGGGGCATGCCGGCACAGCCTCTCAGACTGAACCTCGTGCCGGACACCACAGAACCACCTGCCGGACAGACCGGAACCACCTGCCGGACACGCCGGAACCACCGGCTCGACCCGCCGGAACGACCGCTGGACATGCAAAATCACCTGCCGGCTACGCCGGAAACACTTGGCAAACACTCCGGAATCACCTGCCGGGCATGCCGGAACCACCTCTCAGATATGCCAGAACCACGTGCCAATGACCCCGGAAGCACCTGCCGAGCACGCCGGAACCACCTGCTCGACTCGCCAGAACCACCTGCCGGACACGAGGAAATCACCTGCCGGCTACGCCACAACCCGTTGGGGAACACTTCGGAATCACCTGCCGGGCTTGCTGGAACCACCTGCCGGTCATGCCAAAATCACCTGCCAACTACGCCAGTACCACTTGGCGGACAATGTGGAAACAGCTGTCGGGCCGGCCGGAACCACATCTCAGACGTGCCAGAACCATGTGCATGAGATGCTGGAACCACACCCCGAACAGACGGAAAACACCTGCCAGACCCGTCTGAACAACCTGCCGAGCACGCCGGAGCCACCTGCTCGACTCGCCGGAACCACCTACCTGACATGCCCAAATCACCAGCCGGGTATGAGCAATACATGGCCCTGTTTACTGCTCCTCTACTCGTTCGCTTACGTATTGCTCTCCGGCACGTGTTTCTGGCACATCTGTCTGGTGGTTCCGGCATGCCCAAAAGTTGATTCCGGTCTGTCCGGTAGGTGGTTCCGGCGTGCACGGCAAGTGGTTCTGGTACGTCTCAGAGGTGGTTGCGCATGCCCAACAGGGGATTCCGGACTGTCCGCCACATTCTTCTGGCACATCTGAGAGGTGGTTCCGGCATGCCCGGCAGGTCATCCCAGAGAGTCCTCCAAGTGGTTCTGGCATAACACGCAGGTGATTTTGGCGTGTCTGGCAGGTTGTTCCGTTGTGCTTGGCAGGTGGTTCAGGCTTGGCCGGCAGGAGGTTCCAGACTGTCCAGGACGTGTTTCCAGCTTCTCCGGCAGGTGGTTCTGTTACGTCTGAGAGGTGGTTCCGCCATGGCTGGCGGGTGATGCCGGACCGTCCCCAGGTGGTTCTGGCATAGCCAGCAGTTGATATTGGCCTGTCCGGCAGGTGGTTCCAGCGAGTCGAACAGGTGGGTTTGGCGTGCTCGGCAGGTGGTTCCGGTCTGTCCGGTGGGTGATTCCGCAGTATCCGGAGCAGGCGGTCCTCGGCACGTAAGAGAGGTGGTTCCGGCATGCGGGACAGGTGATTTCGGAGTGTCCGCCAGGTGGTTCTGGCGTACCCAGCAGGTGATTTTGGCGTGTCCGTCAGCTGTTTCTGGTGAGTCGAGCAGGTGGCTCCGGCATGCTCGGCAGGTGCTTCCGGCGTCTCTGGCACGTGGTTGTTGTGTGTCTGAGAGCTGGTTCCGGCATGTCTGGCAGATGATTCCGGAGTGTCCGCCAAATGGTTCTGGCATACCCGGCTGGTGATTTGGGCATGTCAGGTAGGTGGTTCCGGCGAGTCGTGCAGGTGGCTCCGGCGTTCTCGGCAGGTTGTTCAGACGGGTCTGGCAGGTGTTTTCCGTCTGTTCGGGGTGTGTTTCCAGCATCTCATGCACGTGGTTCTGGCACGTCTGAGATGTGGTTCCGGCCGGCCCGACAGGTGTTTCCACAGTGTCCGCCAAGTGTTACTGGCGTAGTTGGCAGGTGATTTTGGCATGACCGGCAGGTGGTTCCAGCAAGCCCGGCAGGTGATTCCGAAGTGTTCCCCAACTGGTTGTGGCGTAGCCGGCAGGTGATTTCTGCGTGTCCGGCAGGTGGTTCTGGCGAGTCGAGCAGGTGGTTCCGGCGTGCTCGGCAGGTGCTTCCGGGGTCATTGGCACGTGGTTCTGGCATATCTGAGAGGTGGTTCCGGCATGCCCGGCAGGTGATTCCGGAGTGTTCGCCAAGTGTTTCCGGCATAGCCGGCAGGTGATTTTGCACGTCCAGCGGTCATTCCGGCGGGTAGAG
>NW_027227406.1:0-17265 GCF_037783145.1 Equus przewalskii | reverse complement strand
TTCCGCCATGGCTGGCAGGTGATTCCGGACTGTCCCCCAGGTGGTTCTGGCAGAACCAGCAGTTGATATTGGCCTGTCCGGCAGGTGGTTCCAGCGAGTCGAACAGGTGGCTCCGGCGTGCTCGGCAGGTGGTTCCGGTCTGTCCGGTAGGTGATTCCGGCGTGTCCGGCACGTGCTTCCGGCACGTCTGAGAGGTGGTTCCGGCATGCGCGACAGGTGGTTTCGGAGTGTCCGCCAGGTGGTTCTGGCGTACCCGGCAGGTGATTTTGGCGTGTCCGGCAGGTGTTTCTGGCGAGTCGAGCAGGTGGCTCCGGCATGCTCGGCAGGTGCTTCCGGCGTCTCCGGCACGTGGTTCTGGTGTGTCTGAGAGCTGGTTCCGGCATGTCCGGCAGATGATTCCGGAGTGTCCGCCAAGTGGTTCTGGCATACCCGGCTGGTGATTTGGGCATGTCAGGTAGGTGGTTCCGGCGAGTCGAGCAGGTGGCTCCGGCGTGCTCGGCAGGTTGTTCAGACGGGTCTGGCAGGTGTTTTCCGTCTGTTCGGGGTGTGGTTCCAGCATCTCATGCACATGGTTCTGGCACGTCTGAGATGTGTTTCCGGCCGGCCCGACAGGTGTTTCCACAGTGTCCGCCAAGTGGTACTGGCGTAGTTGGCAGGTGATTTTGGCATGACCGGCAGGTGGTTCCAGCAAGCCCGGCAGGTGATTCCGAAGTGTTCCCCAACTGGTTGTGGCGTAGCCGGCAGGTGATTTTTGCGTGTCCGGCAGGTGGTTCTGGCGAGTCGAGCAGGTGGTTCCGGCGTGCTCGGCAGGTGCTTCCGGGGTCATTGGCACGTGGTTCTGGCATATCTGAGAGGTGGTTCCGGCATGCCCGGCAGGTGATTCCGGAGTGTTCGCCAAGTGTTTCCGGCGTAGCCGGCAGGTGATTTTGCATGTCCAGCGGTCGTTCCGGCGGGTCGAGCCGGTGGTTCCGGCGTGTCCGGCAGGTGGTTCCGGTCTGTCCGGCAGGTGGTTCTGTGGTGTCCGGCACGAGGTTCAGTCTGAGAGGCTGTGCCGGCATGCCCCTCACGTGATTCCGGCTTGTCCCCGAAGTGGTGCTGGTGTAGCGGGCAGGTGATTTTGGCGTGTCCGGCAGGTGGTTCAGGCGAGTTGAGCAGGTGGTTGCGACGTGCTCGGCAGGTGCTTCCGGCGTCTCCGCAAGTGTTTCTGGCACATCTGACTGGTGGTTCCGGCATGCCCAAAAGTGGATTCCGGTCTGTCCGGTAGGTGGTTCCGGCGTGCACGGCACGTGGTTCTGGTACGTGTCAGAGGTGGTTGCGTATGCCCAACAGGTGATTCCGGACCGTCCGCCACGTGCTTCTGGCACGTCTGAGAGGTGGTTCCAACATGCCCGGCAGGTCATTTCGGAGAGTCGTCCAAGTGGTTCTGGCGTAGCCCGCGGGTGATTTTGGCGTGTCCGGCAGGTGGTTCCGCCGTGCTCGGCAGGTGGTTCAGGCATGGCCGTCACGTGGTTCCAGTCTGTCCAGGACGTGTTTCCAGCTTCTCCGGCAGGTGGTTCTGGTACGTCTGAGAGGTGGTTCCGCCATGGCTGGCAGGTGATCCCGGACTGTCCCCCATGTGGTTCTGGCATAGCCAGCAGTTGATATTGGCCTGTCCGGCAGGTGGTTCCAGCGAGTCGAACAGGTGGCTCCGGCGTTCTTGGCAGGTGGTTCCGGTCTGTCCGGTAGGTGTTTCCGGCGTGTCCGGCACGTGCTTCCGGCACGTCTGAGAGGTGGTTCCGGCATGCGCGGCAGGTGATTCCGTAGTGTCCGCCAGGTGGTTCTGGCATACCCGGCAGGTGATTTTGGCGTGTCCGGCAGGTGTTTCTGGCGAGTCGAGCAGGTGGCTCCGGCATGCTCGGCAGGTGCTTCCGGCGTCTCCGGCACTTGGTTCTGGTGTGTCTGAGAGCTGGTTCCGGCATGTCCGGCAGATGATTCCGGAGTGTCCGCCAAGTGGTTCTGGCATACCCAGCAGGTGATTTTGGCGTGTCAGGGAGGTGGTACCGGTGAGTCGAGCAGGTTGTTCCGTCGTGCTCAGCAGGTGGTTCAGGCAGTTCTGGCAGGTGGTATCCGTCTGTTCGGGGTGTGGTTGCAGCATCTCATGAACACGTTTCTGGCACGTCTGAGATGTGGTTCCAGCCGGCCCGACAGGTGTTTCCGCAGTGTCCGCCAAGCGGTTCTGGCGTAGTTGGCAGGTGATTTTGGCATGACTGGCAGGTGGTTCCAGCAAGCCTGGCAGGTGATTCCAAAGTGTTCACCAACTGGTTGTGGCGTAGCCGGCAGGTGATTTTTGCGTGATCGGCAGGTGGTTCTGGCGAGTCGAGCAGGTGGTTCCGGCGTGCTCGGCTGGTGCTTCCGGGGTCATTGGCACGGGGTTCTGGCATGTCTGAGAGGTGGTTCCTGCATGCCCGGCAAGTGATTCCGGAGTGTTCGCCAAGTGGTTCTGGCATAGTCGGCAGGTGATTTTGGCATGTCCGGCAGGTGGTTCAGGCGAGTTGAGCAGGTGGTTCCAACGTGCTTAGCAGGTGCTTCCGGCGTCTCCGTCACGTGTTTCTGCCACATCTGACAGGTGGTTCCGGCATGCCCGAAAGGTGATTCCGGTCTGTCCGTTAGGTGGTTCCAGCCTGCACGGCATGTGGTTCTGGTACGTCTCAGAGGTGGTTGCGCATGCCCAACAGGTGATTCCGGACTGTCCGCCACATGGTTCTGGCACGTCTGAGAGGTGGTTCCGGCATGCCCGGCAGGTCATCCCAGAGAGTCCTCCAAGTGGTTCTGGCATAACACGCAGGTGATTTTGGCGTGTCTGGCAGGTTGTTCCGTTGTGCTTGGCAGGTGGTTCAGGCTTGGCCGGCAGGTGGTTCCAGACTGTCCAGGACGTGTTTCCAGCTTCTCCGGCAGGTGGTTCTGGTACGTCTGCGAGGTGGTTCCGCCATGGCTGGCAGGTGATTCCGGACTGTCCCCCAGGTGGTTCTGGCATAGCCAGCAGTTGATATTGGCCTGTCCGGCAGGTGGTTCCAGCGAGTCGAACAGGTGGCTCCGGCGTGCTCGGCAGGTGGTTCCGGTCTGTCCGGTAGGTGATTCCGGCGTGTCCGGCACGTGCTTCCGGCACGTCTGAGAGGTGGTTCCGGCATGCGCGACAGGTGGTTTCGGAGTGTCCGCCAGGTGGTTCTGGCGTACCCGGCAGGTGATTTTGGCGTGTCCGGCAGGTGTTTCTGGCGAGTCGAGCAGGTGGCTCCGGCATGCTCGGCAGGTGCTTCCGGCGTCTCCGGCACGTGGTTCTGGTGTGTCTGAGAGCTGGTTCCGGCATGTCCGGCAGATGATTCCGGAGTGTCCGCCAAGTGGTTCTGGCATACCCGGCTGGTGATTTGGGCATGTCAGGTAGGTGGTTCCGGCGAGTCGAGCAGGTGGCTCCGGCGTGCTTGGCAGGTTGTTCAGACGGGTCTGGCAGGTGTTTTCCGTCTGTTCGGGGTGTGGTTCCAGCATCTCATGCACATGGTTCTGGCACGTCTGAGATGTGGTTCCGGCCGGCCCGACAGGTGTTTCCACAGTGTCCGCCAAGTGGTACTGGCATAGTTGGCAGGTGATTTTGGCATGACCGGCAGGTGGTTCCAGCAAGCCCGGCAGGTGATTCCGAAGTGTTCCCCAACTGGTTGTGGCGTAGCCGGCAGGTGATTTTTGCGTGTCCGGCAGGTGGTTCTGGTGAGTCGAGCAGGTGGTTCCGGCGTGCTCGGCAGGTGCTTCCGGGGTCATTGGCACGTGGTTCTGGCATGTCTGAGAGGTGGTTCCGGCATGCCCGGCAGGTGATTCCGGAGTGTTCGCCAAGTGTTTCCGGCGTAGCCGGCAGGTGATTTTGCATGTCCAGCGGTCGTTCCGGCGGGTCGAGCCGGTGGTTCCGGCGTGTCCGGCAGGTGGTTCCGGTCTGTCCGGCAGGTGGTTCTGTGGTGTCCGGCACGAGGTTCAGTCTGAGAGGCTGTGCCGGCATGCCCCTCACGTGATTCCGGCTTGTCCCCGAAGTGGTGCTGGTGTAGCGGGCAGGTGATTTTGGCGTGTCCGGCAGGTGGTTCAGGCGAGTTGAGCAGGTGGTTGCGACGTGCTCGGCAGGTGCTTCCGGCGTCTCCGGCACGTGTTTCTGGCACATCTGACTGGTGGTTCCGGCATGCCCAAAAGTTGATTCCGGTCTGTCCGGTAGGTGGTTCCGGCGTGCACGGCACGTGGTTCTGGTACGTGTCAGAGGTGGTTGCGTATGCCCAACAGGTGATTCCGGACTGTCCGCCACGTGCTTCTGGCACGTCTGAGAGGTGGTTCCAACATGCCCGGCAGGTCATTTCGGAGAGTCGTCCAAGTGGTTCCGGCGTAGCCCGCAGGTGATTTTGGCGTGTCCGGCAGGTGGTTCCACCGTGCTGAGCAGGTGGTTCAGGCATGGCCGTCACGTGGTTGCAGTCTGTCCAGGACGTGTTTCCAGCTTCTCCGGCAGGTGGTTCTGGTACGTCTGAGAGGTGGTTCCGCCATGGCTGGCAGGTGATCCCGGACTGTACCCCAGGTGGTTCTGGCAAAGCCAGCAATTGATATTGGCCTGTCCGGCAGGTGGTTCCAGCGAGTCGAACAGGTGGCTCCGGCGTTCTTGGCAGGTGGTTCCGGTCTGTCCGGTAGGTGTTTCCGGCGTGTCCGGCACGTGCTTCCGGCACGTCTGAGAGGTGGTTCCGGCATGCGCGGCAGGTGATTCCGTAGTGTCCGCCAGGTGGTTCTGGCATACCCGGCAGGTGATTTTGGCGTGTCCGGCTGGTGTTTCTGGCGAGTAGAGCAGGTGGCTCCGGCATGCTCGGCAGGTGCTTCCGGCGTCTCCGGCACTTGGTTCTGGTGTGTCTGAGAGCTGGTTCCGGCATGTCCGGCAGATGATTCCGGAGTGTCCGCCAAGTGGTTCTGGCATACCCAGCAGGTGATTTTGGCGTGTCAGGGAGGTGGTACCGGTGAGTCGAGCAGGTGGTTCCGGCGTGCTCAGCAGGTGGTTCAGGCGGTTCTGGCAGGTGGTATCCGTCTGTTCGGGGTGTGGTTCCAGCATCTCATGAACACGTTTCTGGCACGTCTGAGATGTGGTTCCAGCCGGCCCGACAGGTGTTTCCGCAGTGTCCGCCAAGCGGTTCTGGCGTAGTTGGCAGGTGATTTTGGCATGACTGGCAGGTGGTTCCAGCAAGCCTGGCAGGTGATTCCAAAGTGTTCCCCAACTGGTTGTGGCGTAGACGGCAGGTGATTTTTGCGTGATCGGCAGGTGGTTCTGGCGAGTCGAGCAGGTGGTTCCGGCGTGCTCGGCTGGTGCTTCCGGGGTCATTGGCACGGGGTTCTGGCATGTCTGAGAGGTGGTTCCTGCATGCCCGGCAAGTGATTCCGGAGTGTTCGCCAAGTGGTTCTGGCATAGTCGGCAGGTGATTTTGGCATGTCCGGCAGGTGGTTCAGGCGAGTTGAGCAGGTGGTTCCAACGTGCTTGGCAGGTGCTTCCGGCGTCTCCGGCACGTGTTTCTGGCACATCTGACAGGTGGTTCCGGCATGCCCGAAAGGTGATTCCGGTGTGTCCGGTAGGTGGTTCCAGCCTGCACGGCATGTGGTTCTGGTACGTCTCAGAGGTGGTTGCGCATGCCCAACAGGTGATTCCGGACTGTCCGCCACATGGTTCTGGCACGTCTGAGAGGTGGTTCCGGCATGCCCGGCAGGTCATCCCAGAGAGTCCTCCAAGTGGTTCTGGCATAACACGCAGGTGATTTTGGCGTGTCTGGCAGGTTGTTCCGTTGTGCTTGGCAGGTGGTTCAGGCTTGGCCGGCAGGTTGTTGCAGACTGTCCAGGACGTGTTTCCAGCTTCTCCGGCAGGTGGTTCTGGTACGTCTGAGAGGTGGTTCCGCCATGGCTGGCAGGTGATTCCGGACCGTCCCCCAGGTGGTTCTGGCATAGCCAGCAGTTGATATTGGCCTGTCCGGCAGGTGGTTCCAGCGAGTCGAACAGGTGGCTCCGGCGTGCTCGGCAGGTGGTTCCGGTCTGTCCGGTAGGTGATTCCGGCGTGTCCGGCACGTGCTTCCGGCACGTCTGAGACGTGGTTCCGGCATGCGCGACAGGTGGTTTCGGAGTGTCCGCCAGGTGGTTCTGGCGTACCCGGCAGGTGATTTTGGCGTGTCCGGCAGGTGTTTCTGGCGAGTCGAGCAGGTGGCTCCGGCATGCTCGGCAGGTGCTTCCGGCGTCTCCGGCACGTGGTTCTGGTGTGTCTGAGAGCTGGTTCCGGCATGTCCGGCAGATGAATCCGGAGTGTCCGCCAAGTGGTTCTGGCATACCCGTCTGGTGATTTGGGCATGTCAGGTAGGTGGTTCCGGCGAGTCGAGCAGGTGGCTCCGGCGTGCTCGGCAGGTTGTTCAGACGGGTCTGGCAGGTGTTTTCCGTCTGTTCGGGGTGCGGTTCCAGCATCTCATGCACATGGTTCTGGCACGTCTGAGATGTGGTTCCGGCCGGCCCGACAGGTGTTTCCACAGTGTCCGCCAAGCGGTTCTGGCGTAGTTGTCAGGTGATTTTGGCATGACTGGCAGGTGGTTCCAGCAAGCCTGGCAGGTGATTCCAAAGTGTTCACCAACTGGTTGTGGCGTAGCCGGCAGGCGATTTTCGCGTGATCGGCAGGTGGTTCTGGTGAGTCGAGCAGGTGGTTCCGGCGTGCTCGGCTGGTGCTTCCGGGGTCATTGGCACGGGGTTCTGGCATGTCTGAGAGGTGGTTCCTGCATGCCCGGCAAGTGATTCCGGAGTGTTCGCCAAGTGGTTCTGGCATAGTCGGCAGGTGATTTTGGCATGTCCGGCAGGTGGTTCAGGCGAGTTGAGCAGGTGGTTCCAACGTGCTTGGCAGGTGGTTCCGGCGTGTCCGGCACGTGCTTCCGGCACGTCTGAGAGGTGGTTCCGGCATGCGCGGCAGGTGATTCCGTAGTGTCCGCCAGGTGGTTCTGGCATACCCGGCAGGTGATTTTGGCGTTTCCGGCAGGTGTTTCTGGCGAGTCGAGCAGGTGGCTCCGGCATGCTCGGCAGGTGCTTCCGGCGTCTCCGGCACTTGGTTCTGGTGTGTCTGAGAGCTGGTTCCGGCATTTCCGGCAGATGATTCCGGAGTGTCCGCCAAGTGGTTCTGGCATACCCAGCAGGTGATTTTGGCGTGTCAGGCATGTGGTACCAGTGAGTCGAGCAGGTGGTTCCGGCGTGCTCAGCAGGTGGTTCAGGCGGTTCTGGCAGGTGGTATCCGTCTGTTCGGGGTGTGGTTCCAGCATCTCATGAACACGTTTCTGGCACGTCTGAGATGTGGTTCCAGCCGGCCCGACAGGTGTTTCCGCAGTGTCCGCCAAGCGGGTCTGGCGTAGTTGGCAGGTGATTTTGGCATGACTGGCAGGTGGTTCCAGCAAGCCTGGCAGGTGATTCCAAAGTGTTCCCCAACTGGTTGTGGCGTAGCCGGCGGGTGATTTTTGCGTGATCGGCAGGTGGTTCTGGCGAGTCGAGCTGGTGGTTCCGGCGTGCTCGCCTGGTGCTTCCGGGGTCATTGGCACGGGGTTCTGGCATGTCTGAGAGGTGGTTCCTGCATGCCCGGCAAGTGATTCCGGAGTGTTCGCCAAGTGGTTCTGGCATAGTCGGCAGGTGATTTTGGCATGTCCGGCAGGTGCTTCAGGCGAGTTGAGCAGGTGGTTCCAACGTGCTTGGCAGGTGCTTCCGGCGTCTCCGGCACGTGTTTCTGGCACATCTGACAGGTGGTTCCGGCATGCCCGAAAGGTGATTCCGGTCTGTCCGGTAGGTGGTTCCAGCCTGCACGGCATGTGGTTCTGGTACGTCTCAGAGGTGGTTGCACATGCCCAACAGGTGATTCCGGACTGTCGGCCACATGGTTCTGGCACGTCTGAGAGGTGGTTCCGGCATGCCCGGCAGGTCATCCCAGAGAGTCCTCCAAGTGGTTCTGGCATAACACGCAGGTGATTTTGGCGTGTCTGGCAGGTTGTTCCGTTGTGCTTGGCAGGTGGTTCAGGCTTGGCCGGCAGGTGGTTCCAGACTGTCCAGGACGTGTTTCCAGCTTCTCAGGCAGGTGGTTCTGGTACGTCTGAGAGGTGGTTCCGCCATGGCTGGCAGGTGATTCCGGACCGTCCCCCAGGTGGTTCTGGCATAGCCAGCAGTTGATATTGGCCTGTCCGGCAGGTGGTTCCAGCGAGTCAAACAGGTGGCTCCGGCATGCTCGGCAGGTGGTTCCGGTCTGTCCGGTAGGTGATTCCGGCGTGTCCGGCACGTGCTTCCGGCACGTCTGAGAGGTGGTTCCGGCATGCGCGACAAGTGATTTCGGAGTGTCCGCCAGGTGGTTCTGGCGTACCCGGCAGGTGATTTTGGCGTGTCCGGCAGGTGTTTCTGGCGAGTCGAGCAGGTGGCTCCGGCATGCTCGGCAGGTGCTTCCGGCGTCTCCGGCACGTGGTTCTGGGGTGTCTGAGAGCTGGTTCCGGCATGTCCGGCAGATGATTCCGGAGTGTCCGCCAAGTGGTTCTGGCATACCCGGCTGGTGATTTGGGCATGTCAGGTAGGTGGTTCCGGCGAGTCGAGCAGGTGGCTCCGGCGTGCTCGGCAGGTGCTTCCGGGGTCATTGGCACGTGGTTCTGGCATATCTGAGAGGTGGTTCCGGCATGCCCGGCAGGTGGTTCCGGAGTGTTCGCCAAGTGTTTCCGGCGTAGCCGGCAGGTGATTTTGCATGTCCAGCGGTCGTTCAGGCGGGTCGAGCCGGTGGTTCCGGCGTGTCCGGCAGGTGGTACCGTTCTGTCCGGCAGGTGGTTCTGTGGTGTCCGGCACGAGGTTCAGTCTGAGAGGCTGTGCCGGCATGCCCCTCACGTGATTCCGGCTTGTCCCCGAAGTGGTGCTGGTGTAGCGGGCAGGTGATTTTGGCGTGTCCGGCAGGTGGTTCAGGCGAGTTGAGCACGTGGTTGCGACGTGCTCGGCAGGTGCTTCCGGCGTCTCCGGCACGTGTTTCTGGCACATCTGACTGGTGGTTCCGGCATGCCCAAAAGTGGATTCCGGTCTGTCCGTTAGGTGGTTCCGGCGTGCACGGCACGTGGTTCTGGTACGTCTCAGAGGTGGTTGCGTATGCCCAACAGGTGATTCCGGACTGTCCGCCACGTGCTTCTGGCACGTCTGAGAGGTGGTTCCAACATGCCCGGCAGGTCATTTCGGAGAGTCGTCCAAGTGGTTCTGGCGTAGCCCGCAGGTGATTTTGGCCTCTCCGGCAGGTGGTTCTGCCGTCCTCGGCAGGTGGTTCAGGCATGGCCGTCACGTGGTTCCTGTCTGTCCAGGACGTGTTTCCAGCTTCTCCAGCAGGTGGTTCTGATACGTCTGAGAGGTGGTTCCGCCATGGCTGGCAGGTGATCCCGGACTGTCCCCCAGGTGGTTCTGGCATAGCCAGCAGTTGATATTGGCCTGTCCGGCAGGTGGTTCCAGCGAGTCGAACAGGTGGCTCCGGCGTTCTTGGCAGGTGGTTCCGGTCTGTCCGGTAGGTGTTTCCGGCGTGTCTGGCACGTGCTTCCGGCACGTCTGAGAGGTGGTTCCGGCATGCGCGGCAGGTGATTCCGGAGTGTCCGCCAGGTGGTTCTGGCATACCCGGCAGGTGATTTTGGCGTGTCCGGCAGGTGTTTCTGGCGAGTCGAGCAGGTGGCTCCGGCATGCTCGGCAGGTGCTTCCGGCGTCTCCGGCACTTGGTTCTGGTGTGTCTGAGAGCTGGTTCCGGCATGTCCGGCAGATGATTCCGGAGTGTCCGCCAAGTGGTTCTGGCATACCCAGCAGGTGATTTTGGCGTGTCAGGGAGGTGGTACCGGTGAGTCGAGCAGGTGGTTCCGGCGTGCTCAGCAGGTGGTTCAGGCGGTTCTGGCAGGTGGTATCCGTCTGTTCGGGGTGTGGTTCCAGCATCTCATGAACACGTTTCTGGCACGTCTGAGATGTCTTTCCAGCCGGCCCGACAGGTGTTTCCGCAGTGTCCGCCAAGCGGTTCTGGCGTAGTTGTCAGGTGATTTTGGCATGACTGGCAGGTGGTTCCAGCAAGCCTGGCAGGTGATTCCAAAGTGTTCACCAACTGGTTGTGGCGTAGCCGGCAGGCGATTTTCGCGTGATCGGCAGGTGGTTCTGGTGAGTCGAGCAGGTGGTTCCGGCGTGCTCGGCTGGTGCTTCCGGGGTCATTGGCACGGGGTTCTGGCATGTCTGAGAGGTGGTTCCTGCATGCCCGGCAAGTGATTCCGGAGTGTTCGCCAAGTGGTTCTGGCATAGTCGGCAGGTGATTTTGGCATGTCCGGCAGGTGGTTCAGGCGAGTTGAGCAGGTGGTTCCAACGTGCTTGGCAGGTGCTTCCGGCGTCTCCGGCACGTGTTTCTGGCACATCTGACAGGTGGTTCCGTCATGCCCGAAAGGTGATTCCGGTCTGTCCGGTAGGTGGTTCCAGCCTGCACGGCATGTGGTTCTGGTACGTCTCAGAGGTGGTTGCGCATGCCCAACAGGTGATTCCGGACTGTCCGCCACATGGTTCTGGCACGTCTGAGAGGTGGTTCCGGCATGCCCGGCAGGTCATCCCAGAGAGTCCTCCAAGTGGTTCTGGCATAACACGCAGGTGATTTTGGCGTGTCTGGCAGGTTGTTCCGTTGTGCTTGGCAGGTGGTTCAGGCTTGGCCGGCAGGTGGTTCCAGACTGTCCAGGACGTGTTTCCAGCTTCTCCGGCAGGTGGTTCTGGTACGTCTGAGAGGTGGTTCCGCCATGGCTGGCAGGTGATTCCGGACCGTCCCCCAGGTGGTTCTGGCATAGCCAGCAGTTGATATTGGCCTGTCCGGCAGGTGGTTCCAGCGAGTCGAACAGGTGGCTCCGGCGTGCTCGGCAGGTGGTTCCGGTCTGTCCGCTAGGTGATTCCGGCGTGTCCGGCACGTGCTTCCGGCACGTCTGAGAGGTGGTTCTGGCATGCGCGACAGGTGGTTTCGGAGTGTCCGCCAGGTGGTTCTGGGGTACCCGGCAGGTGATTTTGGCGTGTCCGGCAGGTGTTTCTGGCGAGTCGAGCAGGTGGCTCCGGCATGCTCGGCAGGTGCTTCCGGCGTCTCCGGCACGTGGTTCTGGTGTGTCTGAGAGCTGGTTCCGGCATGTCCGGCAGATGAATCCGGAGTGTCCGCCAAGTGGTTCTGGCATACCCGGCTGGTGATTTGGGCATGTCAGGTAGGTGGTTCCGGCGAGTCGAGCAGGTGACTCCGGCGTGCTCGGCAGGTTGTTCAGACGGGTCTGGCAGGTGTTTTCCGTCTGTTCGGGGTGCGGTTCCAGCATCTCATGCACATGGTTCTGGCACGTCTGAGATGTGGTTCCGGCCGGCCCGACAGGTGTTTCCACAGTGTCCGCCAAGTGGTACTGGCGTAGTTGGCAGGTGATTTTGGCATGACCGGCAGGTGGTTCCAGCAAGCCCGGCAGGTGATTCCGAAGTGTTCCCCAACTGGTTGTGGCGTAGCCGGCAGGTGATTTTTGCGTGTCCGGCAGGTGGTTCCGGTCTGTCCGGCAGGTGGTTCTGTGGTGTCCGGCACGAGGTTCAGTCTGAGAGGCTGTGCCGGCATGCCCCTCACGTGATTCCGGCTTGTCCCCGAAGTGGTGCTGGTGTAGCGGGCAGGTGATTTTGGCGTGTCCGGCAGGTGGTTCAGGCGAGTTGAGCACGTGGTTGCGACGTGCTCGGCAGGTGCTTCCGGCGTCTCCGGCACGTGTTTCTGGCACATCTGACTGGTGGTTCCGGCATGCCCAAAAGTGGATTCCGGTCTGTCCGGTAGGTGTTTCCGGCGTGTCTGGCACGTGCTTCCGGCACGTCTGAGAGGTGGTTCCGGCATGCGCGGCAGGTGATTCCGGAGTGTCCGCCAGGTGGTTCTGGCATACCCGGCAGGTGATTTTGGCGTGTCCGGCAGGTGTTTCTGGCGAGTCGAGCAGGTGGCTCCGGCATGCTCGGCAGGTGCTTCCGGCGTCTCCGGCACTTGGTTCTGGTGTGTCTGAGAGCTGGTTCCGGCATGTCCGGCAGATGATTCCGGAGTGTCCGCCAAGTGGTTCTGGCATACCCAGCAGGTGATTTTGGCGTGTCAGGGAGGTGGTACCGGTGAGTCGAGCAGGTGGTTCCGGCGTGCTCAGCAGGTGGTTCAGGCGGTTCTGGCAGGTGGTATCCGTCTGTTCGGGGTGTGGTTCCAGCATCTCATGAACACGTTTCTGGCACGTCTGAGATGTGGTTCCAGCCGGCCCGACAGGTGTTTCCGCAGTGTCCGCCAAGCGGTTCTGGCGTAGTTGGCAGGTGATTTTGGCATGACTGGCAGGTGGTTCCAGCAAGCCTGGCAGGTGATTCCAAAGTGTTCACCAACTGGTTGTGGCGTAGCCGGCAGGCGATTTTTGCGTGATCGGCAGGTGGTTCTGGTGAGTCGAGCAGGTGGTTCCGGCGTGCTCGGCTGGTGCTTCCGGGGTCATTGGCACGGGGTTCTGGCATGTCTGAGAGGTGGTTCCTGCATGCCCGGCAAGTGATTCCGGAGTGTTCGCCAAGTGGTTCTGGCATAGTCGGCAGGTGATTTTGGCATGTCCGGCAGGTGGTTCAGGCGAGTTGAGCAGGTGGTTCCAACGTGCTTGGCAGGTGCTTCCGGCGTCTCCGGCACGTGTTTCTGGCACATCTGACATGTGGTTCCGGCATGCCCGAAAGGTGATTCCGGTCTGTCCGGTAGGTGGTTCCAGCCTGCACGGCATGTGGTTCTGGTACGTCTCAGAGGTGGTTGCGCATGCCCAACAGGTGATTCCGGACTGTCCGCCACATGGTTCTGGCACGTCTGAGAGGTGGTTCCGGCATGCCCGGCAGGTCATCCCAGAGAGTCCTCCAAGTGGTTCTAGCATAACACGCAGGTGATTTTGGCGTGTCTGGCAGGTTGTTCCGTTGTGCTTGGCAGGTGGTTCAGGCTTGGCCGGCAGGTGGTTCCAGACTGTCCAGGACGTGTTTCCAGCTTCTCCGGCAGGTGGTTCTGGTACGTCTGAGAGGTGGTTCCGCCATGGCTGGCAGGTGATTCCGGACCGTCCGCCAGGTGGTTCTGGCATAGCCAGCAGTTGATATTGGCCTGTCCGGCAGGTGGTTCCAGCGAGTCGAACAGGTGGCTCCGGCGTGCTCGGCAGGTGGTTCCGGTCTGTCCGCTAGGTGATTCCGGCGTGTCCGGCACGTGCTTCCGGCACGTCTGAGAGGTGGTTCTGGCATGCGCGACAGGTGGTTTCGGAGTGTCCGCCAGGTGGTTCTGGGGTACCCGGCAGGTGATTTTGGCGTGTCCGGCAGGTGTTTCTGGCGAGTCGAGCAGGTGGCTCCGGCATGCTCGGCAGGTGCTTCCGGCGTCTCCGGCACGTGGTTCTGGTGTGTCTGAGAGCTGGTTCCGGCATGTCCGGCAGATGATTCCGGAGTGTCCGCCAAGTGGTTCTGGCATACCCGGCTGGTGATTTGGGCATGTCAGGTAGGTGGTTCCGGCGAGTCGAGCAGGTGACTCCGGCGTGCTCGGCAGGTTGTTCAGACGGGTCTGGCAGGTGTTTTCCGTCTGTTCGGGGTGCGGTTCCAGCATCTCATGCACATGGTTCTGGCACGTCTGAGATGTGGTTCCGGCCGGCCCGACAGGTGTTTCCACAGTGTCCGCCAAGTGGTACTGGCGTAGTTGGCAGGTGATTTTGGCATGACCGGCAGGTGGTTCCAGCAAGCCCGGCAGGTGATTCCGAAGTGTTCCCCAACTGGTTGTGGCGTAGCCGGCAGGTGATTTTTGCGTGTCCGGCAGGTGGTTCTGGCGAGTCGAGCAGGTGGTTCCCTCGTGCTCGGCAGGTGCTTCCGGGGTCATTGGCACGTGGTTCTGGCATATCTGAGAGGTGGTTCCGGCATGCCCGGCAGGTGATTCCGGAGTGTTCGCCAAGTGTTTCCGGCGTAGCCGGCACGTGATTTTGCATGTCCAGCGGTCGTTCCGGCGGGTCGAGCCGGTGGTTCCGGCGTGTCCGGCAGGTGGTTCCGGTCTGTCCGGCAGGTGGTCCTGTGGTGTCCGGCACGAGGTTCAGTCTGAGAGGCTGTGCCGGCATGCCCCTCACGTGATTCCGGCTTGTCCCCGAAGTGGTGCTGGTGTAGCGGGCAGGTGATTTTGGCGTGTCCGGCAGGTGGTTCAGGCGAGTTGAGCACGTGGTTGCGACGTGCTCGGCAGGTGCTTCCGGCGTCTCCGGCACGTGTTTCTGGCACATCTGACTGGTGGTTCCGGCATGCCCAAAAGTGGATTCCGGTCTGTCCGGTAGGTGGTTCCGGCGTGCACGGCACGTGGTTCTGGTACGTCTCAGAGGTGGTTGCGTATGCCCAACAGGTGATTCCGGACCGTCCGCCACGTGCTTCTGGCACGTCTGAGAGGTGGTTCCGCCATGGCTGGCAGGTGATTCCGGACCGTCCCCCAGGTGGTTCTGGCATAGCCAGCAGTTGATATTGGCCTGTCCGGCAGGTGGTTCCAGCGAGTCGAACAGGTGGCTCCGGCGTGCTCGGCAGGTGGTTCCGGTCTGTCCGGTAGGTGATTCCGGCGTGTCCGGCACGTGCTTCCTACACGTCTGAGAGGTGGTTCCGGCGTGCACGGCACGTGGTTCTGGTATGTGTCAGAGGTGGTTGCGTATGCCCAACAGGTGATTCCGGACCGTCCGCCACGTGCTTCTGGCACGTCTGAGAGGTGGTTCCAACATGCCCGGCAGGTCATTTCGGAGAGTCGTCCAAGTGGTTCTGGCGTAGCCCGCAGGTGATTTTGGCGTGTCCGGCAGGTGGTTCCGCCGTGCTCGGCAGGTGGTTCAGGCATGGCCGTCACGTGGTTCCAGTCTGTCCAGGACGTGTTTCCAGCTTCTCCGGCAGGTGGTTCTGGTACGTCTGAGAGGTGGTTCCGCCATGGCTGGCAGGTGATCCCGGACTGTCCCCCAGGTGGTTCTGGCATAGCCAGCAGTTGATATTGGCCTGTCCGGCAGGTGGTTCCAGCGAGTCGAACAGGTGGCTCCGGCGTTCTTGGCAGGTGGTTCCGGTCTGTCCGGTAGGTGTTTCCGGCGTGTCTGGCACGTGCTTCCGGCACGTCTGAGAGGTGGTTCCGGCATGCGCGGCAGGTGATTCCGTAGTGTCCGCCAGGTGGTTGTGGCATACCCGTCAGGTGATTTTGGCGTGTCCGGCAGGTGTTTCTGGCGAGTCGAGCAGGTGGCTCCGGCATGCTCGGCAGGTGCTTCCGGCGTCTCCGGCACTTGGTTCTGGTGTGTCTGAGAGCTGGTTCCGGCATGTCCGGGAGATGATTCCGGAGTGTCCGCCAAGTGGTTCTGGCATACCCGGCAGGTGATTTTGGCGTGTCAGGGAGGTGGTACCGGTGAGTCGAGCAGGTGGTTCCGGCGTGCTCATCAGGTGGTTCAGGCGGTTCTGGCAGGTGGTATCCGTCTGTTCGGGGTGTGGTTCCAGCATCTCATGAACACGTTTCTGGCACGTCTGAGATGTGGTTCCAGCCAGCCCGACAGGTGTTTCCGCATTGTCCGCCAAGCGGTTCTGGCGTAGTTGGCAGGTGATTTTGGCATGACTGGCAGGTGGTTCCAGCAAGCCAGGCAGGTGATTCCAAAGTGTTCACCAACTGGTTGTGGCGTAGCCGGCAGGTGATTTTTGCGTGATCGGCAGGTGGTTCTGGCGAGTCGAGCAGGCGGTTCCGGCGTGCTCGGCTGGTGCTTCCGGGGTCATTGGCACGGGGTTCTGGCATGTCTGAGAGGTGGTACCTGCATGCCCGGCAGGTGATTCCGGAGTGTTCGCCAAGTGGTTCTGGCATAGTCGGCAGGTGATTTTGGCATGTCCGGCAGGTGCTTCAGGCGAGTTGAGCAGGTGGTTCCAACGTGCTTGGCAGGTGCTTCCGGCGTCTCCGGCACGTGTTTCTGGCACATCTGACAGGTGGTTCCGGCATGCCCGAAAGGTGATTCCGGTCTGTCCGGTAGGTGGTTCCAGCCTGCACGGCATGTGGTTCTGGTATGTCTCAGAGGTGGCTGCGCATGCCCAACAGGTGATTCCGGACTGTCCGCCACATGGTTCTGGCACGTCTGAGAGGTGGTTCCGGCATGCCCGGCAGGTCATCCCAGAGAGTCCTCCAAGTGGTTCTGGCATAACACGCAGGTGATTTTGGCGTGTCTGGCAGGTTGTTCCGTTGTGCTTGGCAGGTGGTTCAGGCTTGGCCGGCAGGTGGTTCCAGACTGTCCAGGACGTGTTTCCAGCTTCTCCAGCAGGTGGTTCTGGTACGTCTGAGAGGTGGTTCCGCCATGGCTGGCAGGTGATTCCGGACCGTCCCCCAGGTGGTTCTGGCATAGCCAGCAGTTGATATTGGCCTGTCCGGCAGGTGGTTCCAGCGAGTCGAACAGGTGGCTCCGGCGTGCTCGGCAGGTGGTTCCGGTCTGTCCGGTAGGTGATTCCGGCGTGTCCGGCACGTGCTTCCGGCACGTCTGAGAGGTGGTTCCGGCATGCGCGACAGGTGGTTTCGGAGTGTCCGCCAGGTGGTTCTGGCGTACCCGGCAGGTGATTTTGGCGTGTCCGGCAGGTGTTTCTGGCGAGTCGAGCAGGTGGCTCCGGCATGCTCGGCAGGTGCTTCCGGCGTCTCCGGCACGTGGTTCTGGTGTGTCTGAGAGCTGGTTCCGGCATGTCCGGCAGATGATTCCGGAGTGTCCGCCAAGTGGTTCTGGCATACCCGGCTGGTGATTTGGGCATGTCAGGTAGGTGGTTCCGGCGAGTCGAGCAGGTGGCTCCGGCGTGCTCGGCAGGTTGTTCAGACGGGTCTGGCAGGTGTTTTCCGTCTGTTCGGGGTGTGGTTCCAGCATCTCATGCACATGGTTCTGGCACGTCTGAGATGTGGTTCCGGCCGGCCCGACAGGTGTTTCCACAGTGTCCGCCAAGTGGTACTGGCGTAGTTGGCAGGTGATTTTGGCATGACCGGCACGTGGTTCCAGCAAGCCCGGCAGGTGATTCCGAAGTGTTCCCCAACTGGTTGTGGCGTAGCCGGCAGGTGATTTTTGCGTGTCCGGCAGGTGGTTCTGGCGAGTCGAGCAGGTGGTTCCGGCGTGCTCGGCAGTTGCTTCCGGGGTCATTGGCACGTGGTTCTGGCATATCTGAGAGGTGGTTCCGGCATGCCCGGCAGGTGATTCCGGAGTGTTCGCCAAGTGTTTCCGGCGTAGCCGGCAG
>NW_027227405.1:0-50644 GCF_037783145.1 Equus przewalskii | reverse complement strand
ATACCACCTGCCAGAACCGCCTGAACCACCTGCTGAGCACGCCGGAACCACCTGCTCGACTCACCGGTACCACCTCCCTGACACGCCAAAATCACCTGCTGGGTATGCCAGAACCACTTGACGGACACTCCGGAATCATCTGCCGGACATGCCGGAACCAGCTCTCAGACACACCAGAACCAAGTGCCGGAGACGCCGGAAGCACCTGCCGAGCATGCCGGAGCCACCTGCTCGACTCGCCAGAAACACCTGCCGGACACGCCAAAATCACCTGCCGGGTATGCCAGAACCACCTGGCGGACACTACGGAATCACCTGCCGCGCATGCCGGAACCACCTCTCAGACGTGCCGGAAGCACGTGCCGGACACGCCGGAAACACCTACCGGACAGACCGGAACCACCTGCCAAGAACGCCGGAGCCACCTGTTCGACTCGCTGGAACCACCTCCCGGACAGGCCAATATCAACTGCTGGCTTTGCCAGAACCACCTGGGGTACAGTCCGGGATCACCTGCCAGCCATGGCGGAACCACCTCTCAGACGTACCAGAACCACCTGCCGGAGAAGCTGGAAACACGTCCTGGACAGACTGGAACCACGTGACGGCCATGCCTGAACCACCTGCCGAGCACGGCGGAACCACCTGCCGGACACGCCAAAATCACCCGCGGGCTACGCCAGAACCACTTGGACGACTCTCCGAAATGACCTGCCGGGCATGTTGGAACCACCTCTCAGACGTGCCAGAAGCACGTGGCGGACAGTCCGGAATCACCTGTTGGGCATACGCAACCACCTCTGACACGTACCAGAACCACGTGCCGTGCACGCCGGAACCACCTACCGGACAGACCGGAATCAACTTTTGGGCATGCCGGAACCACCAGTCAGATGTGCCAGAAACACGTGCCGGAGACGCCGGAAGCACCTGCCGAGCACGTCGCAACCACCTGCTCAACTCGCCTGAACCACCTGCCGGACACGCCAAAATCACCTGCCCGCTACACCAGCACCACTTCGGGGACAAGCCGGAATCACGTGAGGGGCATGCCGGCACAGCCTCTCAGACTGAACCTCGTGCCGGACACCACAGAACCACCTGCCGGACAGACCGGAACCACCTGCCGGACACGCCGGAACCACCGGCTCGACCCGCCGGAACGACCGCTGGACATGCAAAATCACCTGCCGGCTACGCCGGAAACACTTGGCGAACACTCCGGAATCACCTGCCGGGCATGCCGGAACCACCTCTCAGATATGCCAGAACCACGTGCCAATGACCCCGGAAGCAGCTGCCGAGCACGCCGGAACCACCTGCTCGACTCGCCAGAACCACCTGCCGGACACGCAAAAATCACCTGCCGGCTACGCCACAACCAGTTGGGGAACACTTCGGAATCACCTGCCGGGCTTGCTGGAACCACCTGCCGGTCATGCCAAAATCACCTGCCAACTACGCCAGAACCGCTTGGCGGACACTGCGGAAACACCTGTCGGGCCGGCTGGAACCACATCTCAGACGTGCCAGAAACGTGTTCATGAGATGCTGGAACCACACCCCGAACAGACGGAAAACACCTGCCAGACCCGTCTGAACAACCTGCCGAGCACGCCGGAGCCACCTGCTCGACTCGCCGGAACCACCTACCTGACATGCCCAAATCACCAGCCGGGTATGCCAGAACCACTTGGCGGACACTCCGGAATCATCTGCCGGACATGCCGGAACCAGCTCTCAGACACACCACAACCACGTGCCGGAGACGCCGGAAGCACCTGCCGAGCATGCCGGAGCCACCTGCTCGACTCGCCAGAAACACCTGCCGGACACGCCAAAATCACCTGCCGGGTACGCCAGAACCACCTGGCGGACACTCCGAAACCACCTGTCGCGCATGCCGGAACCACCTCTCAGACGTGCCGGAAGCACGTGCCGGACACGCCGGAATCACCTACCGGACAGACCGGAACCACCTGCCGAGCACGCCGGAGCCACCTGTTCGACTCGCTGGAACCACCTGCCGGACAGGCCAATATCAACTGCTGGCTATGCCAGAACCACCTGGGGGACGGTCCGGAATCACCTGCCAGCCATGGCGGAACCACCTCTCAGACGTACCAGAACCACCTGCCGGAGAAGCTGGAAACACGTCCTGGACAGTCTGGAACCACCTGCCGGCCAAGCCTGAACCACCTGCCAAGCACAACGGAACAACCTGCCAGACACGCCAAAATCACCAGCGTGTTATGCCAGAACCACCTGGAGGACTCTCTAGGATGACCTGCCGGGCATGCCGGAACCACCTCTCAGACGTGCCAGAACCATGTGGCGGACAGTCCGGAATCACCTGTTGGGCATGCGCAACCACCTCTGAGACGTACCAGAACCACATGCCGTGCAGGCTGGAACCACCTACCGGACAGACCGGAATCACCTTTCGGGCAAGCCGGAACCACCTGTCAGATGTGCCACAAACACGTGCCGGAGACGCCGGAAGCACCTGCCAAGCACGTTGGAACCACCTGCTCAACTCGCCTGAACCACCTGCCGGACATGCCAAAATCACCTGCCGACTACGCCAGAACCACTTGGCGAACACTCCGGAATCACTTGCCGGGCATGCAGGAACCACCTCTCAGACATGCCAGAACCCCGTGCCAATGACCCCGGAAGCACCAGCCGAGCACGCCGGAACCACCTGCTCGACTCGCCAGAACCACCTGCCGATCACGCAAAAATCACCTGCCGGCTACGCCACAACCAGTTGGTGAACACTTTGGAATCACCTGCCAGCCTTGCAGGAACCACCTGCCAGTCATGCCAAAATCACCTGCCAACTACGCCAGAACCGCTTGGCGGACACTGCGGAAACACCTGTCGGGCCGGCTGGAACCACATCTCAGACGTGCCAGAAACGTGTTCATGAGATGCTGGAACCACACCCCGAACAGACGGATACCACCTGCCAGAACCGCCTGAACCACCTGCTGAGCACGCCGGAACCACCTGCTCGACTCACCGGTACCACCTCCCTGACACGCCAAAATCACCTGCTGGGTATGCCAGAACCACTTGGCGGACACTCCGGAATCATCTGCCGGAGATGCCGGAACCAGCTCTCAGACACACCAGAACCAAGTGCCGGAGACGCCGGAACCACATGCCGAGCATGCCGGAGCCACCTGCTCGACTCGCCAGAAACACCTGCCGGACACGCCAAAATCACCTGCCGGGTATGCCAGAACCACCTGGCGGACACTACGGAATCACCTGCCGCGTATGCCGGAACCACCTCTCAGACGTGCCGGAAGCATGTGCCGGACACGCCGGAAGCACCTACCGGACAGACCGGAACCACCTGCCAAGAACGCCGGAGCCACTTGTTCGACTCGCTGGAACCACCTCCCGGACAGGCCAATATCAACTGCTGGCTTTGCCAGAACCACCTGGGGTACAGTCCGGGATCACCTGCCAGCCATGGCGGAACCACCTCTCAGACGTACCAGAACCACCTGCCGGAGAAGCTGGAAACACGTCCTGGACAGACTGGAACCACGTGACGGCCATGCCTGAACCACCTGCCGAGCACGGCGGAACCACCTGCCGGACACGCCAAAATCACCTGCGGGCTACGCCAGAACCACTTGGACGACTCTCCGAAATGACCTGCCGGGCATGTTGGAACCACCTCTCAGACGTGCCAGAAGCACGTGGCAGACAGTCCGGAATCACCTGTTGGGCATACGCAACCACCTCTGACACGTACCAGAACCACGTGCCGTGCACGCGGGAACCACCTACCGGACAGACCGGAATCAACTTTTGGGCATGCCGGAACCACCAGTCAGATGTGCCAGAAACACGTGCCGGAGACGCCGGAAGCACCTGCCGAGCACGTCGCAACCACCTGCTCAACTCGCCTGAACCACCTGCCGGACACGCCAAAGTCACCTGCCCGCTACACCAGCACCACTTCGGGGACAAGCCAGATTCACGTGAGGGGCATGCCGGCACAGCCTCTCAGACTGAACCTCGTGCCGGACACCACAGAACCACCTGCCGGACAGACCGGAACCAACTGCCGGACACGCCGGAACCACCGGCTCGACCCGCCGGAACGACCGCTGGACATGCAAAATCACCTGCCGGCTACGCCGGAAACACTTGGCGAACACTCCGGAATCACCTGCCGGGCATGCCGGAACCACCTCTCAGATATGCCAGAACCACGTGCCAATGACCCCGGAAGCACCTGCCGAGCACGCCGGAACCACCTGCTCGACTTGCCAGAACCACCTGCCGGACACGCAAAAATCACCTGCCGGCTACGCCACAACCAGTTGGGGAACACTTCGGAATCACATGCCGGGCTTGCTGGAACCACCTGCCGGTCATGCCAAAATCACCTGCCAACTACGCCAGTACCACTTGGCGGACACTGTGGAAACACCTGTCGGGCCGGCCGGAACCACATCTCAGACGTGCCAGAACCATGTGCATGAGATGCTGGAACCACACCCAGAACAGACGGAAAACACCTGCCAGACCCGTCTGAACAACCTGCCGAGCACGCCGGAGCCACCTGCTCGACTCGCCGGAACCACCTACCTGACATGCCCAAATCACCAGCCGGGTATGCCAGAACCACTTGGCGGACACTCCGGAATCGTCTGCCGGACATGCCGGAACCAGCTCTCAGACACACCACAACCACGTGCCGGAGACGCCGGAAGCACCTGCCGAGCATGCCGGAGCCACCTGCTCGACTCGCCAGAAACACCTGCCGGACACGCCAAAATCACCTGCCGGGTACGCCAGAACCACCTGGCGGACACTCCGAAACCACCTGTCGCGCATGCCGGAACCACCTCTCAGACGTGCCGGAAGCACGTGCCGGACACGCCGGAATCACCTACCGGACAGACCGGAACCACCTGCCGAGCACGCCGGAGCCACCTGTTCGACTCACTGGAACCACCTGCCGGACAGGCCAATATCAACTGCTGGCTATGCCAGAACCACCTGGGGGACGGTCCGGAATCACCCGCCAGCCATGGCGGAACCACCTCTCAGACGTACCAGAACCACCTGCCGGAGAAGCTGGAAACACGTCCTGGACAGTCTGGAACCACCTGCCGGCCAAGCCTGAACCACCTGCCAAGCACAACGGAACAACCTGCCAGACACGCCAAAATCACCTGCGTGTTATGCCAGAACCACTTGGAGGACTCTCTGGGATGACCTGCCGGGCATGCCGGAACCACCTCTCAGACGTGCCAGAACCATGTGGCGGACAGTCCGGAATCACCTGTTGGGCATGCGCAACCACCTCTGAGACGTACCAGAACCACATGCCGTGCAGGCTGGAACCACCTACCGGACAGACCGGAATCACCTTTCGGGCATGCCGGAACCACCTGTCAGATGTGCCAGAAACACGTGCCGGAGACGCCGGAAGCACCTGCCAAGCACGTTGGAACCACCTGCTCAACTCGCCTGAACCACCTGCCGGACATGCCAAAATCACCTGCCGACTATGCCAGAACCACTTGGCGAACACTCCGGAATCACTTGCCGGGCATGCAGGAACCACCTCTCAGACATGCCAGAACCCCGTGCCAATGACCCCGGAAGCACCAGCCGAGCACGCCGGAACCACCTGCTCGACTCGCCAGAACCACCTGCCGATCACGCAAAAATCACCTGCCGGCTACGCCACAACCAGTTGGTGAACACTTTGGAATCACCTGCCAGGCTTGCTGGAACCACCTGCCAGTCATGCCAAAATCACCTGCCAACTACGCCAGAACCGCTTGGCGGACACTGCGGAAACACCTGTCGGGCCGGCTGGAACCACATCTCAGACGTGCCAGAAACGTGTTCATGAGATGCTGGAACCACACCCCGAACAGACGGATACCACCTGCCAGAACCGCCTGAACCACCTGCTGAGCACGCCGGAACCACCTGCTCGACTCACCGGTACCACCTCCCTGACACGCCAAAATCACCTGCTGGGTATGCCAGAACCACTTGGCGGACACTCCGGAATCATCTGCCGGACATGCCGGAACCAGCTCTCAGACACACCAGAACCAAGTGCCGGAGACGCCGGAAGCACCTGCCGAGCATGCCGGAGCCACCTGCTCGACTCGCCAGAAACACCTGCCGGACACGCCAAAATCACCTGCCGGGTATGACAGAACCACCTGGCGGACACTACGGAATCACCTGCCGCGTATGCCGGAACCACCTCTCAGACGTGCCGGAAGCATGTGCCGGACACGCCGGAAGCACCTACCGGACAGACCGGAACCACCTGCCAAGAACGCCGGAGCCACCTGTTCGACTCGCTGGAACCACCTCCCGGACAGGCCAATATCAACTGCTGGCTTTGCCAGAACCACCTGGGGTACAGTCCGGGATCACCTGCCAGCCATGGCGGAACCACCTCTCAGACGTACCAGAACCACCTGCCGGAGAAGCTGGAAACACGTCCTGGACAGACTGGAACCACGTGACGGCCATGCCTGAACCACCTGCCGAGCACGGTGGAACCACCTGCCGGACACGCCAAAATCACCTGCGGGCTACGCCAGAACCACTTGGACGACTCTCCGAAATGACCTGCCGGGCATGTTGGAACCACCTCTCAGACGTGCCAGAAGCACGTGGCGGACAGTCCGGAATCACCTGTTGGGCATACGCAACCACCTCTGACACGTACCAGAACCACGTGCCGTGCACGCGGGAACCACCTACCGGACAGACCGGAATCAACTTTTGGGCATGCCGGAACCACCAGTCAGATGTGCCAGAAACACGTGCCGGAGACGCCGGAAGCACCTGCCGAGCACGTCGCAACCACCTGCTCAACTCGCCTGAACCACCTGCCGGACACGCCAAAATCACCTGCCCGCTACACCAGCACCACTTCGGGGACAAGCCGGAATCACGTGAGGGGCATGCCGGCACAGCCTCTCAGACTGAACCTCGTGCCGGACACCACAGAACCACCTGCCGGACAGACCGGAAACACCTGCCGGACACGCCGGAACCACCGGCTCGACCCGCCGGAACGACCGCTGGACATGCAAAATCACCTGCCGGCTACGCCGGAAACACTTGGCGAACACTCCGGAATCACCTGCCGGGCATGCCGGAACCACCTCTCAGACGTGCCAGAACCATGTGGTGGACAGTCCGGAATCACCTGTTGGGCATGCGCAACCACCTCTGAGACGTACCAGAACCACATGCCGTGCAGGCTGGAACCACCTACCGGACAGACCGGAATCACCTTTCGGGCATGCCGGAACCACCTGTCAGATGTGCCAGAAACACGTGCCGGAGACGCCGGAAGCACCTGCCAAGCACGTTGGAACCACCTGCTCAACTCGCCTGAACCACCTGCCGGACATGCCAAAATCACCTGCCGACTATGCCAGAACCACTTGGCGAACACTCCGGAATCACTTGCCGGGCATGCAGGAACCACCTCTCAGACATGCCAGAACCCCGTGCCAATGACCCCGGAAGCACCAGCCGAGCACGCCGGAACCACCTGCTCGACTCACCAGAACCACCTGCCGATCACGCAAAAATCGCCTGCCGGCTACGCCACAACCAGTTGGTGAACACTTTGGAATCACCTGCCAGGCTTGCTGGAACCACCTGCCAGTCATGCCAAAATCACCTGCCAACTACGCCAGAACCGCTTGGCGGACACTGCGGAAACACCTGTCGGGCCGGCTGGAACCACATCTCAGACGTGCCAGAAACGTGTTCATGAGATGCTGGAACCACACCCCGAACAGACGGATACCACCTGCCAGAACCGCCTGAACCACCTGCTGAGCACGCCGGAACCACCTGCTCGACTCACCGGTACCACCTCCCTGACACGCCAAAATCACCTGCTGGGTATGCCAGAACCACTTGGCGGACACTCCGGAATCATCTGCCGGACATGCCGGAACCAGCTCTCAGACACACCAGAACCAAGTGCCGGAGACGCCGGAAGCACCTGCCGAGCATGCCGGAGCCACCTGCTCGACTCGCCAGAAACACCTGCCAGACACGCCAAAATCACCTGCCGGGTATGCCAGAACCACCTGGCGGACACTACGGAATCACCTGCCGCGCATGCCGGAACCACCTCTCAGACGTGCCGGAAGCACGTGCCAGACACGCCGGAAACACCTACCGGACAGACCGGAACCACCTGCCAAGAACGCCGGAGCCACCTGTTCGACTCGCTGGAACCACCTGCCGGACAGGCCAATATCAACTGCTGGCTATGCCAGAACCACCTGGGGGACAGTCCGGGATCACCTGCCAGCCATGGCGCAACCACCTCTCAGACGTACCAGAACCACCTGCCGGACAAGCTGGAAACAAGTCCTGGACAGTCTGGAACCACCTGCCGGCCAAGCCTCAACCACCTGCCAAGCACCACGGAACAACCTGCCAGACACGCCAAAATCACCTGCGTGTTATGCCAGAACCACTTGGAGGACTCTCTGGGATGACCTGCCAGGCATGCCGGAACCACCTCTCAGACGTGCCAGAACCATGTGGCGGACAGTCCGGAATCACCTGTTGGGCATGCGCAACCACCTCTGAGACGTACCAGAACCACATGCCGTGCAGGCTGGAACCACCTACCGGACAGACCGGAATCACCTTTCGGGCATGCCGGAACCACCTGTCAGATGTGCCAGAAACACGTGCCGGAGACGCCGGAAGCACCTGCCAAGCACGTTGGAACCACCTGCTCAACTCGCCTGAACCACCTGCCGGACACGCCAAAATCACCTGACCGCTACACCAGCACCACTTTGGGGACAAGCCGGAATCACGTGAGGGGCATGCCGGCACAGCCTCTCAGACTGAACCTCGTGCCGGACACCACAGAACCACCTGCCGGACAGACCGGAACCACCTGCCGGACACGCCGGAACCACCGGCTCGACCCGCCGGAACGACCGCTGGACATTCAAACTCACCTGCTGGCTACGCCGGAAACACTTGGCGAACACTCCGGAATCACCTGCCGGGCATGCCGGAACCACCTCTCAGATATGCCAGAACCACGTGCCAATGACCCCGGAAGCACCTGCCGAGCACTCCGGAACCACCTGCTCGACTCGCCAGAACCACCTGCCGGACACGCAAAAATCACCTGCCGGCTACGCCACAACCAGTTGGGGAACACTTCGGAATCACCTGCCGGGCTTGCTGGAACCACCTGCCGGTCATGCCAATATCACCTGCCAACTACGCCAGTACCACTTGGCGGACACTGTGGAAACACCTGTCGGGCCGGCCGGAACCACATCTAAGACGTGCCAGAACCATGTGCATGAGATGCTGGAACCACACCCCGAACAGACGGAAAACACCTGCCAGACCCGTCTGAACAACCTGCCGAGCACGCCGGAGCCACCTGCTCGACTCGCCGGAACCACCTACCTGACATGCCCAAATCACCAGCCGGGTATGCCAGAACCACTTGGCGGACACTCCGGAATCATCTGCCGGACATGCCGGAACCAGCTCCCATACACACCAGAACCACGTGCCGGAGACGCCGGAAGCACCTGCCGAGCATGCCGGAGCCACCTGCTCGACTCGCCAGAAACACCTGCCGGACACGCCAAAATCACCTGCCGGGTACGCCAGAACCACCTGGCCGACACTCCGAAACCACCTGTCGCGCATGCCGGAACCACCTCTCAGACGTGCCGGAAGCACGTGCCGGACACGCCGGAATCACCTACCGGACAGACCGGAACCACCTGCCGAGCACGCCGGAGCCACCTGTTCGACTCGCTGGAACCACCTGCCGGACAGGCCAATATCAACTGCTGGCTATGCCAGAACCTCCTGGGGGACGGTCCAGAATCACCTGCCAGCCATGGCGGAACCACCTCTCAGACGTACCAGAACCACCTGCTGGAGAAGCTGGAAACACGTCCTGGACAGTCTGGAACCACCTGCCGGCCAAGCCTGAACCACCTGCCAAGCACAATGGAACAACCTGCCAGACACGCCAAAATCACCTGCGTGTTATGCCAGAACCACTTGGAGGACTCTCTGGGATGACCTGCCGGGCATGCCGGAACCACCTCTCAGACGTGCCAGAACCATGTGGCGGACAGTCCGGAATCACCTGTTGGGCATGCGCAGCCACCTCTGAGACATACCAGAACCACATGCCGTGCAGGCTGGAACCACCTACCGGACAGACCGGAATCACCTTTCGGGCATGCCGGAACCACCTGTCAGATGTGCCAGAAACACGTGCCGGAGACGCCGGAAGCACCTGCCAAGCACGTTGGAACCACCTGCTCGACTCGCCAGAACCACCTGCCGATCACGCAAAAATCACCTGCCGGCTACGCCACAACCAGTTGGTGAACACTTTGGAATCACCTGCCAGGCTTGCTGGAACCACCTGCCAGGCATGCCAAAATCACCTGCCAACTACGCCAGAACCGCTTGGCGGACACTGCGGAAACACCTGTCGGGCCGGCTGGAACCACATCTCAGACGTGCCAGAAACGTGTCCATGAGATGCTGGAACCGCACCCCGAACAGACGGAAAACACCTGCCAGACCCGTCTGAACAACCTGCCGAGCACGCCGGAGCCACCTGCTCGACTCGCCGCAACCACCTACCTGACATGCCCAAATCACCAGCCGGGTATGCCAGAACCACTTGGCGGACACTCCGGAATCATCTGCCGGACATGCCGGAACCAGCTCTCAGACACACCAGAACCACGTGCCGGAGACGCCGGAAGCACCTGCCGAGCATGCCGGAGCCACCTGCTCGACTCGCCAGAAACACCTGCCGGACACGCCGAAATCACCTGCCGGGTACGCCAGAACCACCTGGCGGACACTCCGAAATCACCTGTCGCGCATGCCGGAACCACCTCTCAGACGTGCCGGAAGCACGTGCCGGACACGCCGGAATCACCTACCGGACAGACCGGAACCACCTGCCGAGCACGCCGGAGCCACCTGTTCGACTCGCTGGAACCACCTGCCGGACAGGCCAATATCAACTGCTGGCTATGCCAGAACCACCTGGGGGACGGTCCGGAATCACCTGCCAGCCATGGCGGAACCACCTCTCAGACGTACCAGAACCACGTGCCGGAGAAGCTGGAAACACGTCCTGGACAGACTGGAACCACGTGACGGCCATGCCTGAACCACATGCCGAGCACGGCGGAACCACCTGCCGGACACGCCAAAATCACCTGCGGGCTACGCCAGAACCACTTGGACGACTCTCCGAAATGACCTGCCGGGCATGTTGGAACCACCTCTCAGACGTGCCAGAAGCACGTGGCGGACAGTCCGGAATCACCTGTTGGGCATACGCAACCACCTCTGAGACGTACCAGAACCACGTGCCGTGCACGCCGGAACCACCTACCGGACAGACCGGAATCCACTTTTGGGCATGCCGGAACCACCAGTCAGATGTGCCAGAAACACGTGCCGGAGATGCCGGAAGCACCTGCCGAGCACGTCGCAACCACCTGCTCAACTCGCCTGAACCACCTGCCGGACACGCCAAAATCACCTGCCCGCTACACCAGCACCACTTCGGGGACAAGCCGGAATCACGTGAGGGGCATGCCGGCACAGCCTCTCAGACTGAACCTCGTGCCGGACACCACAGAACCACCTGCCGGACAGACCGGAACCACCTGCCGGACACGCCGGAACCACCGGCTCGACCCGCCGGAACGACCGCTGGACATTCAAACTCACCTGCCGGCTACGCCGGAAACACTTGGTGAACACTCCGGAATCACCTGCCGGGCATGCCGGAACCACCTCTCAGATATGCCAGAACCACGTGCCAATGACCCCGGAAGCACCTGCCGAGCATGCCGGAACCACCTGCTCGACTCACCAGAACCACCTGCCGGACACGCAAAAATCATCTGCCGGCTACGCCACAACCAGTTGGGGAACACTTCGGAATCACCTGCCGGGCTTGCCGGAACCACCTGCCGGTCATGCCAAAATCACATGCCAACTACGCCAGTACCACTTGGCGGACACTGTGGAAACACCTGTCGGGCCGGCCGGAACCACATCTCAGACGTGCCAGAACCATGTGCATAAGATGCTGGAACCACAACCCAAACAGACGGAAAACACCTGCCAGACCCGTCTGAACAACCTGCCGAGCACGCCGGAGCCACCTGCTGGACTCGCCGGAACCACCTACCTGACATGCCCAAATCACCAGCCGGGTATGCCAGAACCACTTGGCGGACACTCCGGAATCATCTGCCGGACATGCCGGAACCAGCTCTCAGACACACCAGAACCACGTGCCGGAGACGCCGGAAGCACCTGCCGAGCATGCCGGAGCCACCTGCTCGAATCGCCAGAAACACCTGCCGGACACGCCAAAATCACCTGCCGGGTACGCCAGAACCACCTGCCGGACACTCCGAAATCACCTGTCGCGCATGCCGGAACCACCTCTCAGACGTGCCGGAAGCACGTGCCGGACACGCCGGAATCACCTACCGGACAGACCGGAACCACCTGCCGAGCACGCCAGAGCCACCTGTTCGACTCGCTGGAACCACCTGCCGGACAGGCCAATATCAACTGCTGGCTATGCCAGAACCACCTGGGGGACGGTCCGGAATCACCTGCCAGCCATGGCGCAACCACGTCTCAGAAGTACCAGAACCACCTGCCGGAGAAGCTGGAAACGCGTCCTGGACAGTCTGGAACCACCTACCGGCCAAGCCTGAACCATCTGCCAAGCACAACGGAACAACCTGCCAGACACGCCAAAATCACCTGCGTGTTATGCCAGAACCACTTGGAGGACTCTCTGGGATGACCTGCCGGGCATGCCGGAACCACCTCTCAGACGTGCCAGAACCATGTGGCGGACAGTCCGGAATCACCTGTTGGGCATGCGCAACCACCTCTGAGACGTACTGGAACCACATGCCGTGCAGGCTGGAATCACCTACAGGACAGACCGGAATCACGTTTCGGGCATGCCGGAACCACCTGTCAGATGTGCCAGAAACACGTGCCGGAGACGCCGGAAGCACCTGCCAAGCACGTTGGAACCACCTGCTCAACTCGCCTGAACCACCTGCCGGACATGCCAAAATCACCTGCCGACTATGCCAGAACCACTTGGCGAACACTCCGGAATCACCTGCCGGGCATGCAGGTACCACCTCTCAGACATGCCAGAACCCCGTGCCAATGACCCCGGAAGCACCAGCCGAGCACGCCGGAACCGCCTGCTCGACTCGCCAGAACCACCTGCCGATCACGCAAAAATCACCTGCCGGCTACGCCACAACCAGTTGGTGAACACTTTGGAATCACCTGCCAGGCTTGCTGGAACCACCTGCCAGTCATGCCAAAATCACCTGCCAACTACGCCAGAACCGCTTGGCGGACAATGCGGAAACACCTGTCGGGCCGGCTGGAACCACATCTCAGACGTGCCAGAAACGTGTTCATGAGATGCTGGAACCACACCCCGAACAGACGGATACCACCTGCCAGAACCGCCTGAACCACCTGATGAGCACGCCGGAACCACCTGCTCGACTCACCGGTACCACCTCCCTGACACGCCAAAATCACCTGCCGGGTATGCCAGAACCACTTGGCGGACACTCCGGAATCATCTCCCGGACATGCCGGAACCAGCTCTCAGACACACCAGAACCAAGTGCCGGAGACGCCGGAAGCACCTGCCGAGCATGCCGGAGCCACCTGCTCGACTCGCCAGAAACACCTGCCGGACACGCCAAAATCACCTGACGGGTATGCCAGAACCACCTGGCGGACACTACGGAATCACCTGCCGCGCATGCCGGAACCACCTCTCAGACGTGCCGGAAGCACGTGCCAGACACGCCGGAAACACCTACCGGACAGACCGGAACCACCTGCCAAGAACGCCGGAGCCACCTGTTCGACTCGCTGGAACCACCTGCCGGACAGGCCAATATCAACTGCTGGCTATGCCAGAACCACCTGGGGGACAGTCCGGGATCACCTGCCAGCCATGGCGGAACCACCTCTCAGACGTACCAGAACCACCTGCCGGAGAAGCTGGAAACACGTCCTGGACAGACTGGAACCACGTGACGGCCATGCCTGAACCACCTGCCGAGCACGGCGGAACCACCTGCCGGACACGCCAAAATCACCTGCGGGCTACGCCAGAACCACTTGGACGACTCTCCGAAATGACCTGCCGGGCATGTTGGAACCACCTCTCAGACGTGCCAGAAGCACGTGGCGGACGGTCCGGAATCACCTGTTGGGCATACGCAACCACCTCTGACACATACCAGAACCACGTGCCGTGCACGCCGGAACCACCTACCGGACAGACCGGAATCCACTTTTGGGCATGCCGGAACCACCAGTCAGATGTGCCAGAAACACGTGCCGGAGACGCCGGAAGCACCTGCCGAGCACGTCGCAACCACCTGCTCAACTCGCCTGAACCACCTGCCGGACACGCCAAAATCACCTGCCCGCTACACCAGCACCACTTCGGGGACAAGCCAGAATCACGTGAGGGGCATGCCGGCACAGCCTCTCAGACTGAACCTCGTGCCGGACACCACAGAACCACCTGCCGGACAGACCAGAACCTCCTGTCGGACACGCCGGAACCACCGGCTCGACCCGCCGGAACGACCGCTGGACATGCAAAATCACCTGCCGGCTACGCCGGAAACACTTGGCGAACACTCCGGAATCACCTGCCGGGCATGACGGAACCACCTCTCAGATATGCCAGAACCACGTGCCAATGACCCCGGAAGCACCTGCCGAGCATGCCGGAACCACCTGCTCGACTCGCCAGAACCACCTGCCGGACACGCAAAAATCACCTGCCGGCTACGCCACAACCAGTTGGGGAACACTTCGGAATCACCTGCCGGGCTTGCTGGAACCACCTGCCGGTCATGCCAAAATCACATGCCAACTACGCCAGTACCACTTGGCGGACACTGTGGAAACACCTGTCGGGCCGGCCGGAACCACATCTCAGACGTGCCAGAACCATGTGCATGAGATGCTGGAACCGCACCCCGAACAGACGGAAAACACCTGCCAGACCCGTCTGAACAACCTGCCGAGCACGCCGGAGCCACCTGCTCGACTCGCCGCAACCACCTACCTGACATGCCCAAATCACCAGCCGGGTATGCCAGAACCACTTGGCGGACACTCCGGAATCATCTGCCGGACATGCCGGAAGCAGCTCTCAGACACACCAGAACCACGTGCCGGAGACGCCGAAAGCACCTGCCGAGCATGCCGGAGCCACCTGCTCGACTCGCCAGAAACACCTGCCGGACACGCCAAAATCACCTGCCGGGTACGCCAGAACCACCTGGCGGACACTCCGAAATCACCTGTCGCGCATGCCGGAACCACCTCTCAGACGTGCCGGAAGCACGTGCCGGACACGCCGGAATCACCTACCGGACAGACCGGAACCACCTGCCGAGCACGCCGGAGCCACCTGTTCGACTCGCTGGAACCACCTGCCGGACAGGCCAATATCAACTGCTGGCTATGCCAGAACCACCTGGGGGACGGTCCGGAATCACCTGCCAGCCATGGCGGAACCACCTCTCAGACGTGCCAGAAGCACGTGGCGGACGGTCCGGAATCACCTGTTGGGCATACGCAACCACCTCTGAGACGTACCAGAACCACGTGCCGTGCACGCCGGAACCACCTACCGGACAGACCGGAATCCACTTTTGGGCATGCCGGAACCACCAGTCAGATGTGCCAGAAACACGTGCCGGAGACGCCGGAAGCACCTGCCGAGCACGTCGCAACCACGTGCTCAACTCGCCTGAACCACCTGCCGGACACGCCAAAATCACCTGCCCGCTACACCAGCACCACTTCGGGGACAAGCCGGAATCACGTGAGGGGCATGCCGGCACAGCCTCTCAGACTGAACCTCGTGCCGGACACCACAGGACCACCTGCCGGACAGACCGGAACCACCTGCCGGACACGCCGGAACCACCGGCTCGACCCGCCGGAACGACCGCTGGACATGCAAAATCACCTGCCGGCTACGCCGGAAACACTTGGCGAACACTCCGGAATCACCTGCCGGGCATGCCGGAACCACCTCTCAGATATGCCAGAACCACGTGCCAATGACCCCGGAAGCACCTGCCGAGCACGAGGGAACCACCTGCTCGACTCGCCAGAACCACCTGCCGGACACGCAAAAATCACCTGCCGGCTACGCCACAACCAGTTGGGGAACACTTCGGAATCACCTGCCGGGCTTGCTGGAACCACCTGCCGGTCATGCCAAAATCACCTGCCAACTACGCCAGTACCACTTGGCGGACACTGTGGAAACACCTGTCGGGCCGGCCGGAACCACATCTCAGACGTGCCAGAACCATGTGCATGAGATGCTGGAACCGCACCCCGAACAGACGGAAAACACCTGCCAGACCCGTCTGAACAACCTGCCGAGCACGCCGGAGTCACCTGCTCGACTCGCCGGAACCACCTACCTGACATGCCCAAATCACCAGCCGGGTATGCCAGAACCACTTGGCGGACACTCCGGAATCATCTGCCGGACATGCCGGAACCAGCTCTCAGACACACCAGAACCACGTGCCGGAGACGCCGGAAGCACCTGCCGAGCATGCCGGAGCCACCTGCTCGACTCGCCAGAAACACCTGCCGGACACGCCAAAATCACCTGCCGGGTACCCCAGAACCACCTGGCGGACACTCCGAAACCACCTGTCGCGCATGCCAGAACCACCTCTCAGACGTGCCGGAAGCACGTGCCGGACACGCCGGAATCACCTAGCGGACAGACCGGAACCACCTGCCGAGCACGCCGGAGCCACCTGTTCGACTCGCTGGAACCACCTGCCGGACAGGCCAATATCAACTGCTGGCTATGCCAGAACCACCTGGGGGACGGTCCGGAATCACCTGCCAGCCATGGCGGAACCACCTCTCAGACGTACCAGAACCACCTGCCGGAGAAGCTGGAAACACGTCCTGGACAGTCTGGAACCACCTGCCGGCCAAGCCTGAACCACCTGCCAAGCACAACGGAACAACCTGCCAGACACGCCAAAATCACCTGCGTGTTATGCCAGAACCACTTGGAGGACTCTCTGGGATGACCTGCCGGGCATGCCGGAACCACCTCTCAGACGTGCCAGAACCATGTGGCGGACAGTCCGGAATCACCTGTTGGGCATGCGCAACCACCTCTGAGACGTACCAGAACCACATGCCGTGCAGGCTGGAACCACCTACCGGACAGACCGGAATCACCTTTCGGGCATGCCGGAACCACCTGTCAGATGTGCCAGAAACACGTGCCGGAGACGCCGGAAGCACCTGCCAAGCACGTTGGAACCACCTGCTCAACTCGCCTGAACCACCTGCCGGACATGCCAAAATCACCTGCCGACTATGCCAGAACCACTTGGCGAACACTCCGGAATCACTTGCCGGGCATGCAGGAACCACCTCTCAGACATGCCAGAACCCCGTGCCAATGACCCCGGAAGCACCAGCCGAGCACGCCGGAACCACCTGCTCGACTCACCAGAACCACCTGCCGATCACGCAAAAATCGCCTGCCGGCTACGCCACAACCAGTTGGTGAACACTTTGGAATCACCTGCCAGGCTTGCTGGAACCACCTGCCAGTCATGCCAAAATCACCTGCCAACTACGCCAGAACCGCTTGGCGGACACTGCGGAAACACCTGTCGGGCCGGCTGGAACCACATCTCAGACGTGCCAGAAACGTGTTCATGAGATGCTGGAACCACACCCCGAACAGACGGATACCACCTGCCAGAACCGCCTGAACCACCTGCTGAGCACGCCGGAACCACCTGCTCGACTCACCGGTACCACCTCCCTGACACGCCAAAATCACCTGCTGGGTATGCCAGAACCACTTGGCGGACACTCCGGAATCATCTGCCGGACATGCCGGAACCAGCTCTCAGACACACCAGAACCAAGTGCCGGAGACGCCGGAAGCACCTGCCGAGCATGCCGGAGCCACCTGCTCGACTCGCCAGAAACACCTGCCGGACACGCCAAAATCACCTGCCGGGTATGCCAGAACCACCTGGCGGACACTCCGGAATCACCTGCCGCGCATGCCGGAACCACCTCTCAGACGTGCCGGAAGCACGTGCCAGACACGCCGGAAACACCTACCGGACAGACCGGAACCACCTGCCAAGAACGCCGGAGCCACCTGTTCGACTCGCTGGAACCACCTGCCGGACAGGCCAATATCAACTGCTGGCTATGCCAGAACCACCTGGGGGACAGTCCGGGATCACCTGCCAGCCATGGCGGAACCACCTCTCAGACGTACCAGAACCACCTGCTGGAGAAGCTGGAAACACGTCCTGGACAGACAGGAACCACGTGACGGCCATGCCTGAACCACCTGCCGAGGACGGCAGAACCACCTGCCGGACAGGCCAAAATCACCTGCGGGCAACGCCAGAACCACTTGGACGACTCTCCGAAATGACCTGCCGGGCATGTTGGAACCACCTCTCAGACGTGCCAGAAGCACGTGGCGGACAGTCCGGAATCACCTGTTGGGCATACGCAACCACCTCTGAGACGTACCAGAACCACGTGCCATGCACGCCGGAACCACCTAACGGACAGACCGGAATCCACTTTTGGGCATGCCGGAACCACCAGTCAGATGTGCCAGAAACACGTGCCGGAGACGCCGGAAGCACCTGCCGAGCACGTCGCAACCACGTGCTCAACTCGCCTGAACCACCTGCCGGACACGCCAAAATCACCTGCCCGCTACACCAGCACCACTTCGGGGACAAGCCGGAATCACGTGAGGGGCATGCCGGCACAGCCTCTCAGACTGAACCTCGTGCCGGACACCACAGAACCACCTGCCGGACAGACCGGAACCACCTGCCGGACACGCCGGAACCACCGGCTCGACCCGCCGGAACGACCGCTGGACATGCAAAATCACCTGCCGGCTACGCCGGAAACACTTGGCGAACACTCCGGAATCACCTGCCGGGCATGCCGGAACCACCTCTCAGATATGCCAGAACCACGTGCCAATGACCCCGGAAGCACCTGCCGAGCACGACGGAACCACCTGCTCGACTCGCCAGAACCACCTGCCGGACACGCAAAAATCACCTGCCGGCTACGCCACAACCAGTTGGGGAACACTTCGGAATCACCTGCCGGGCTTGCTGGAACCACCTGCCGGTCATGCCAAAATCACCTGCCAACTACGCCAGTACCACTTGGCGGACACTGTGGAAACACCTGTCGGACCGGCCGGAACCACATCTCAGACGTGCCAGAACCATGTGCATGAGATGCTGGAACCGCACCCCGAACAGACGGAAAACACCTGCCAGACCCGTCTGAACAACCTGCCGAGCACGCCGGAGTCACCTGCTCGACTCGCCGGAACCACCTACCTGACATGCCCAAATCACCAGCCGGGTATGCCAGAACCACTTGGCGGACACTCCGGAATCATCTGCCGGACATGCCGGAACCAGCTCTCAGACACACCAGAACCACGTGCCGGAGACGCCGGAAGCACCTGCCGAGCATGCCGGAGCCACCTGCTCGACTCGCCAGAAACACCTGCCGGACACGCCAAAATCACCTGCCGGGTACGCCAGAACCACCTGGCGGACACTCCGAAATCACCTGTCGCGCATGCCGGAACCACCTCTCAGACGTGCCGGAAGCACGTGCCGGACACGCCGGAATCACCTACCGGACAGACCGGAACCACCTGCCGAGCACGCCGGAGCCACCTGTTCGACTCGCTGGAACCACCTGCCGGACAGGCCAATATCAACTGCTGGCTATGCCAGAACCACCTGGGGGACGGTCCGGAATCACCTGCCGCGCATGCCGGAACCACCTCTCAGACGTGCCGGAAGCACGTGCCGGACACGCCGGAAGCACCTGCCAAGCACGTTGGAACCACCTGCTCAACTCGCCTGAACCACCTGCCGGACATGCCAAAATCACCTGCCGACTATGCCAGAACCACTTGGCGAACACTCCGGAATCACTTGCCGGGCATGCAGGAACCACCTCTCAGACATGCCAGAACCCCGTGCCAATGACCCCGGAAGCACCAGCCGAGCACGCCGGAACCACCTGCTCGACTCACCAGAACCACCTGCCGATCACGCGAAAATCGCCTGCCGGCTACGCCACAACCAGTTGGTGAACACTTTGGAATCACCTGCCAGGCTTGCTGGAACCACCTGCCAGTCATGCCAAAATCACCTGCCAACTACGCCAGAACCGCTTGGCGGACACTGCGGAAACACCTGTCGGGCCGGCTGGAAAGACATCTCAGACGTGCCAGAAACGTGTTCATGAGATGCTGGAACCACACCCCGAACAGACGGATACCACCTGCCAGAACCGCCTGAACCACCTGCTGAGCACACCGGAACCACCTGCTCGACTCACCGGTACCACCTCCCTGACACGCCAAAATCACCTGCTGGGTATGCCAGAACCACTTGGCGGACACTCCGGAATCATCTGCCGGACATGCCGGAACCAGCTCTCAGACACACCAGAACCAAGTGCCGGAGACGCCGGAAGCACCTGCCGAGCATGCCGGAGCCACCTGCTCGACTCGCCAGAAACACCTGCCGGACACGCCAAAATCACCTGCCGGGTATGCCAGAACCACCTGGCGGACACTCCGGAATCACCTGCCGCGCATGCCGGAACCACCTCTCAGACGTGCCGGAAGCACGTGCCAGACACGCCGGAAACACCTACCGGACAGACCGGAACCACCTGCCAAGAACGCCGGAGCCACCTGTTCGACTCGCTGGAACCACCTGCCGGACAGGCCAATATCAACTGCTGACTATGCCAGAACCACCTGGGGGACAGTCCGGGATCACCTGCCAGCCATGGCGGAACCACCTCTCAGACGTATCAGAACCACCTGCTGGAGAAGCTGGAAACACGTCCTGGACAGACAGGAACCACGTGACGGCCATGCCTGAACCACCTGCCGAGGACGGCAGAACCACCTGCCGGACAGGCCAAAATCACCTGCGGGCTACGCCAGAACCACTTGGACGACTCTCCGAAATGACCTGCCGGGCATGTTGGAACCACCTCTCAGACGTGCCAGAAGCACGTGGCGGACAGTCCGGAATCACCTGTTGGGCATACGCAACCACCTCTGAGACGTACCAGAACCACGTGCCGTGCACGCCGGAACCACCTAACGGACAGACCGGAATCCACTTTTGGGCATGCCGGAACCACCAGTCAGATGTGCCAGAAACACGTGCCGGAGACGCCGGAAGCACCTGCCGAGCACGTCGCAACCACGTGCTCAACTCGCCTGAACCACCTGCCGGACACGCCAAAATCACCTGCCCGCTACACCAGCACCACTTCGGGGACAAGCCGGAATCACGTGAGGGGCATGCCGGCACAGCCTCTCAGACTGAACCTCGTGCCGGACACCACAGAACCACCTGCCGGACAGAACGGTACCACCTGCCGGACACGCCGGAACCACCGGCTCGACCCGCCTGAACGACCGCTGGACATGCAAAATCACCTGCCGGCTACGCCGGAAACACTTGGCGAACACTCCGGAACCACCTGCCGGGCATGCCGGAACCACCTCTCAGATATGCCAGAACCACGTGCCAATGACCCCGGAAGCACCTGCCGAGCACGCCGGAGCCACCTGCTCGACTCGCCGGAACCACCTACCTGACATGCCCAAATCACCAGCCGGGTATGCCAGAACCACTTGGCGGACACTCCGGAATCATCTGCCGGACATGCCGGAACCAGCTCTCAGACACACCAGAACCACGTGCCGGAGACGCCGGAAGCACCTGCCGAGCATGCCGGAGCCACCTGCTCGACTCGCCAGAAACACCTGCCGGACACGCCAAAATCACCTGCCGGGTACGCCAGAACCACCTGGCGGACACTCCGAAATCACCTGTCGCGCATGCCGGAACCACCTCTCAGACGTGCCGGAAGCACGTGCCGGACACGCCGGAATCACCTACCGGACAGACCGGAACCACCTGCCGAGCACGCCGGAGCCACCTGTTCGACTCGCTGGAACCACCTGCCGGACAGGCCAATATCAACTGCTGGCTATGCCAGAACCACCTGGGGGACGGTCCGGAATCACCTGCCAGCCATGGCGGAACCACCTCTCAGACGTACCAGAACCACCTGCCGGAGAAGCTGGAAACACGTCCTGGACAGTCTGGAACCACCTGCCGGCCAAGCCTGAACCACCTGCCAAGCACAACGGAACAACCTGCCAGACACGCCAAAATCACCTGCGTGTTATGCCAGAACCACTTGGAGGACTCTCTGGGATGACCTGCCGGGCATGCCGGAACCACCTCTCAGACGTGCCAGAACCATGTGGCGGACAGTCCGGAATCACCTGTTGGGCATGCGCAACCACCTCTGAGACGTACCAGAACCACATGCCGTGCAGGCTGGAACCACCTACCGGACAGACCGGAATCACCTTTCGGGCATGCCGGAACCACCTGTCAGATGTGCCAGAAACACGTGCCGGAGACGCCGGAAGCACCTGCCAAGCACGTTGGAACCACCTGCTCAACTCGCCTGAACCACCTGCCGGACATGCCAAAATCACCTGCCGACTATGCCAGAACCACTTGGCGAACACTCCGGAATCACTTGCCGGGCATGCAGGAACCACCTCTCAGACATGCCAGAACCCCGTGCCAATGACCCCGGAAGCACCAGCCGAGCACGCCGGAACCACCTGCTCGACTCGCCAGAACCACCTGCCGATCACGCAAAAATCACCTGCCGGCTACGCCACAACCAGTTGGTGAACACTTTGGAATCACCTGCCTGGCTTGCTGGAACCACCTGCCAGTCATGCCAAAATCACCTGCCAACTACGCCAGAACCGCTTGGCGGACACTGCGGAAACACCTGTCGGGCCGGCTGGAACCACATCTCAGACGTGCCAGAAACGTGTTCATGAGATGCTGGAACCACACCCCGAACAGACGGATACCACCTGCCAGAACCGCCTGAACCACCTGCTGAGCACGCCGGAACCACCTGCTCGACTCACCGGTACCACCTCCCTGACATGCCAAAATCACCTGCTGGGTATGCCAGAACCACTTGGCGGACACTCCGGAATCATCTGCCGGACATGCCGGAACCAGCTCTCAGACACACCAGAACCAAGTGCCGGAGACGCCGGAAGCACCTGCCGAGCATGCCGGAGCCACCTGCTCGACTCGCCAGAAACACCTGCCGGACACGCCAAAATCACCTGCCGGGTATGCCAGAACCACCTGGCGGACACTACGGAATCACCTGCCGCGCATGCCGGAACCACCTCTCAGACGTGCCGGAAGCACGTGCCGGACACGCCGGAAACACCTACCGGACAGACTGGAACCACCTGCCAAGAACGCCGGAGCCACCTGTTCGACTCGCTGGAACCACCTGCCGGACAGGCCAATATCAACTGCTGGCTTTGCCAGAACCACCTGGGGGACAGTCCGGGATCACCTGCCAGCCATGGCGGAACCACCTCTCAGACGTACCAGAACCACCTGCCGGAGAAGCTGGAAACACGTCCTGGACAGACTGGAACCACGTGACGGCCATGCCTGAACCACCTGCCGAGCACGGCGGAACCACCTGCCGGACACGCCAAAATCACCTGCGGGCTACGCCAGAACCACTTGGACGACTCTCCGAAATGACCTGCCGGGCATGTTGGAACCACCTCTCAGACGTGCCAGAAGCACGTGGCGGACAGTCCGGAATCACCTGTTGGGCATACGCAACCACCTCTGACACGTACCAGAACCACGTGCCGTGCACGCCGGAACCACCTACCGGACAGACCGGAATCAACTTTTGGGCATGCCGGAACCACCAGTCAGATGTGCCAGAAACACGTGCCGGAGACGCCGGAAGCACCTGCCGAGCACGTCGCAACCACCTGCTCAACTCGCCTGAACCACCTGCCGGACACGCCAAAGTCACCTGCCCGCTACACCAGCACCACTTCGGGGACAAGCCGGAATCACGTGAGGGGCATGCCGGCACAGCCTCTCAGACTGAACCTCGTGCCGGACACCACAGAACCACCTGCCGGACAGACCGGAACCACCTGCCGGACACGCCGGAACCACCGGCTCGACCCGCCGGAACGACCGCTGGACATGCAAAATCACCTGCCGGCTACGCCGGAAACACTTGGCGAACACTCCGGAATCACCTGCCGGGCATGCCGGAACCACCTCTCAGATATGCCAGAACCACGTGCCAATGACCCCGGAAGCACCTGCCGAGCACGCCGGAACCACCTGCTCGACTCGCCAGAACCACCTGCCGGACACGCAAAAATCACCTGCCGGCTACGCCACAACCAGTTGGGGAACACTTCGGAATCACCTGCCGGGCTTGCTGGAACCACCTGCCGGTCATGCCAAAATCACCTGCCAACTACGCCAGTAACACTTGGCGGACACTGTGGAAACACCTGTCGGGCCAGCCGGAACCACATCTCAGACGTGCCAGAACCATGTGCATGAGATGCTGGAACCACACCCCGAACAGACGGAAAACACCTGCCAGACCCGTCTGAACAACCTGCCGAGCACGCCGGAGCCACCTGCTCGACTCGCCGGAACCACCTACCTGACATGCCCAAATCACCAGCCGGGTATGCCAGAACCACTTGGCGGACACTCCGGAATCATCTGCCGGACATGCCGGAACCAGCTCTCAGACACACCAGAACCACGTGCCGGAGACGCCGGAAGCACCTGCCGAGCATGCCGGAGCCACCTGCTCGACTCGCCAGAAACACCTGCCGGACACGCCAAAATCACCTGCCGGGTACGCCAGAACCACCTGGCGGACACTCCGAAACCACCTGTCGCGCATGCCGGAACCACCTCTCAGACGTGCCGGAAGCACGTGCCGGACACGCCGGAATCACCTACCGGACAGACCGGAACCACCTGCCGAGCACGCCGGAGCCACCTGTTCGACTCGCTGGAACCACCTGCCGGACAGGCCAATATCAACTGCTGGCTATGCCAGAACCACCTGGGGGACGGTCCGGAATCACCTGCCAGCCATGGCGGAACCACCTCTCAGACGTACCAGAACCACCTGCCGGAGAAGCTGGAAACACGTCCTGGACAGTCTGCAACAACCTGCCGGCCAAGCCTGAACCACCTGCCAAGCACAACGGAACAACCTGCCAGACACGCCAAAATCACCTGCGTGTTATGCCAGAACCACTTGGAGGACACTCTGGGATGACCTGCCGGGCATGCCAGAACCACCTCTCAGACGTGCCAGAACCATGTGGCGGACAGTCCGGAATCACCTGTTGGGCATGCGCAACCACCTCTGAGACGTACCAGAACCACATGCCGTGCAGGCTGGAACCACCTACCGGACAGACCGGAATCACCTTTCGGGCATGCCGGAACCACCTGTCAGATGTGCCAGAAACACGTGCCGGAGACGCCGGAAGCACCTGCCAAGCACGTTGGAACCACCTGCTCAACTCGCCTGAAGCACCTGCCGGACATGCCAAAATCACCTGCCGACTATGCCAGAACCACTTGGCGAAAACTCCGGAATCACTTGCCGGGCATGCAGGAACCACCTCTCAGACATGCCAGAACCCCGTGCCAATGACCCCGGAAGCACCAGGCGAGCACGCCGGAACCACCAGCTCGACTCGCCAGAACCACCTGCCGATCACGCAAAAATCACCCGCCGGCTACGCCACAACCAGTTGGGGAACACTTTGGAATCACCTGCCAGGCTTGCTGGAACCACCTGCCAGTCATGCCAAAATCACCTGCCAACTACGCCAGACCCGCTTGGCGGACACTGCGGAAACACCTGTCGGGCCGGCTGGAACCACATCTCAGACGTGCCAGAAACGTGTTCATGAGATGCTGGAACCACACCCCGAACAGACGGATACCACCTGCCAGAACCGCCTGAACCACCTGCTGAGCACGCCGGAACCACCTGCTCGACTCACTGGTACCACATGCCTGACACGCCAAAATCACCTGCTGGGTATGCCAGAACCACTTGGCGGACACTCCGGAATCATCTGCCGGAAATGCCGGAACCAGCTCTCAGACACACCAGAACCAAGTGCCGGAGACGCCGGAAGCACCTGCCGAGCATGCCGGAGCCACCTGCTCGACTCGCCAGAAACACCTGCCGGACACGCCAAAATCACCTGCCGGGTATGCCAGAACCACCTGGCGGACACTACGGAATCACCTGCCGCGCATGCCGGAACCACCTCTCAGACGTGCCGGAAGCACGTGCCGGACACGCCGGAACCACCTGCCAAGCACGTTGGAACCACCTGCTCAACTCGCCTGAACCACCTGCCGGACATGCCAAAATCACCTGCCGACTATGCCAGAACCACTTGGCGAACACTCCGGAATCACTTGCCGGGCATGCAGGAACCACCTCTCAGACATGCCAGAACCCCGTGCCAATGACCCCGGAAGCACCAGCCGAGCACGCCGGAACCACCTGCTCGACTCACCAGAACCACCTGCCGATCACGCGAAAATCGCCTGCCGGCTACGCCACAACCAGTTGGTGAACACTTTGGAATCACCTGCCAGGCTTGCTGGAACCACCTGCCAGTCATGCCAAAATCACCTGCCAACTACGCCAGAACCGCTTGGCGGACACTGCGGAAACACCTGTCGGGCCGGCTGGAAAGACATCTCAGACGTGCCAGAAACGTGTTCATGAGATGCTGGAACCACACCCCGAACAGACGGATACCACCTGCCAGAACCGCCTGAACCACCTGCTGAGCACACCGGAACCACCTGCTCGACTCACCGGTACCACCTCCCTGACACGCCAAAATCACCTGCTGGGTATGCCAGAACCACTTGGCGGACACTCCGGAATCATCTGCCGGACATGCCGGAACCAGCTCTCAGACACACCAGAACCAAGTGCCGGAGACGCCGGAAGCACCTGCCGAGCATGCCGGAGCCACCTGCTCGACTCGCCAGAAACACCTGCCGGACACGCCAAAATCACCTGCCGGGTATGCCAGAACCACCTGGCGGACACTCCGGAATCACCTGCCGCGCATGCCGGAACCACCTCTCAGACGTGCCGGAAGCACGTGCCAGACACGCCGGAAACACCTACCGGACAGACCGGAACCACCTGCCAAGAACGCCGGAGCCACCTGTTCGACTCTCTGGAACCACCTGCCGGACAGGCCAATATCAACTGCTGACTATGCCAGAACCACCTGGGGGACAGTCCGGGATCACCTGCCAGCCATGGCGGAACCACCTCTCAGACGTATCAGAACCACCTGCTGGAGAAGCTGGAAACACGTCCTGGACAGACAGGAACCACGTGACGGCCATGCCTGAACCACCTGCCGAGGACGGCAGAACCACCTGCCGGACAGGCCAAAATCACCTGCGGGCTACGCCAGAACCACTTGGACGACTCTCCGAAATGACCTGCCGGGCATGTTGGAACCACCTCTCAGACGTGCCAGAAGCACGTGGCGGACAGTCCGGAATCACCTGTTGGGCATACGCAACCACCTCTGAGACGTACCAGAACCACGTGCCGTGCACGCCGGAACCACCTAACGGACAGACCGGAATCCACTTTTGGGCATGCCGGAACCACCAGTCAGATGTGCCAGAAACACGTGCCGGAGACGCCGGAAGCACCTGCCGAGCACGTCGCAACCACGTGCTCAACTCGCCTGAACCACCTGCCGGACACGCCAAAATCACCTGCCCGCTACACCAGCACCACTTCGGGGACAAGCCGGAATCACGTGAGGGGCATGCCGGCACAGCCTCTCAGACTGAACCTCGTGCCGGACACCACAGAACCACCTGCCGGACAGAACGGTACCACCTGCCGGACACGCCGGAACCACCGGCTCGACCCGCCTGAACGACCGCTGGACATGCAAAATCACCTGCCGGCTACGCCGGAAACACTTGGCGAACACTCCGGAACCACCTGCCGGGCATGCCGGAACCACCTCTCAGATATGCCAGAACCACGTGCCAATGACCCCGGAAGCACCTGCCGAGCACGCCGGAGCCACCTGCTCGACTCGCCGGAACCACCTACCTGACATGCCCAAATCACCAGCCGGGTATGCCAGAACCACTTGGCGGACACTCCGGAATCATCTGCCGGACATGCCGGAACCAGCTCTCAGACACCCCAGAACCACGTGCCGGAGACGCCGGAAGCACCTGCCGAGCATGCCGGAGCCACCTGCTCGACTCGCCAGAAACACCTGCCGGACACGCCAAAATCACCTGCCGGGTACGCCAGAACCACCTGGCGGACACTCCGAAATCACTTGTCGCGCATGCCGGAACCACCTCTCAGACGTGCCGGAAGCACGTGCCGGACACGCCGGAATCACCTACCGGACAGACCGGAACCACCTGCCGAGCATGCCGGAGCCACCTGTTCGACTCGCTGGAACCACCTGCCGGACAGGCCAATATCAACTGCTGGCTATGCCAGAACCACCTGGGGGACGGTCCGGAATCACCTGCCAGCCATGGCGGAACCACCTCTCAGACGTACCAGAACCACCTGCCTGAGAAGCTGGAAACACGTCCTGGACAGTCTGGAACCACCTGCCGGCCAAGCCTGAACCACCTGCCAAGCACAACGGAACAACCTGCCAGACACGCCAAAATCACCTGCGTGTTATGCCAGAACCACTTGGAGGACTCTCTGGGATGACCTGCCGGGCATGCCGGAACCACCTCTCAGACGTGCCAGAACCATGTGGCCGACAGTCCGGAATCACCTGTTGGGCATGTGCAACCACCTCTGAGACGTACCAGAACCACATGCCGTGCAGGCTGGAACCACCTACCGGACAGACCGGAATCACCTTTCGGGCATGCCGGAACCACCTGTCAGATGTGCCAGAAACACGTGCCGGAGACGCCGGAAGCACCTGCCAAGCACGTTGGAACCACCTGCTCAACTCGCCTGAAGCACCTGCCGGACATGCCAAAATCACCTGCCGACTATGCCAGAACCACTTGGCGAAAACTCCGGAATCACTTGCCGGGCATGCAGGAACCACCTCTCAGACATGCCAGAACCCCGTGCCAATGACCCCGGAAGCACCAGGCGAGCACGCCGGAACCACCAGCTCGACTCGCCAGAACCACCTGCCGATCACGCAAAAATCACCCGCCGGCTACGCCACAACCAGTTGGGGAACACTTTGGAATCACCTGCCAGGCTTGCTGGAACCACCTGCCAGTCATGCCAAAATCACCTGCCAACTACGCCAGACCCGCTTGGCGGACACTGCGGAAACACCTGTCGGGCCGGCTGGAACCACATCTCAGACGTGCCAGAAACGTGTTCATGAGATGCTGGAACCACACCCCGAACAGACGGATACCACCTGCCAGAACCGCCTGAACCACCTGCTGAGCACGCCGGAACCACCTGCTCGACTCACTGGTACCACATGCCTGACACGCCAAAATCACCTGCTGGGTATGCCAGAACCACTTGGCGGACACTCCGGAATCATCTGCCGGACATGCCGGAACCAGCTCTCAGACACACCAGAACCAAGTGCCGGAGACGCCGGAAGCACCTGCCGAGCATGCCGGAGCCACCTGCTCGACTCGCCAGAAACACCTGCCGGACACGCCAAAATCACCTGCCGGGTATGCCAGAACCACCTGGCGGACACTACGGAATCACCTGCCGCGCATGCCGGAACCACCTCTCAGACGTGCCGGAAGCACGTGCCGGACACGCCGGAACCACCTACCGGACAGACCGGAATCAACTTTTGGGCATGCCGGAACCACCAGTCAGATGAGCCAGAAACACGTGCCGGAGACGCCGGAAGCACCTGCCGAGCACGTCGCAACCACCTGCTAAACTCGCCTGAACCACCTGCCGGACACGCCAAAATCACCTGCCCGCTACACCAGCACCACTTCGGGGACAAGCCGGAATCACGTGAGGGGCATGCCGGCACAGCCTCTCAAACTGAAGCTCGTGCCGGACACCACACAACCACCTGCCGGACAGACCGGAGCCACCTGCCGGACACGCCGGAACCACCGCCTCTACCCGCCGGAATGACCGCTGGACGTGCAAAATCACCTGCCGGCTATGCCGGAAACACTTGGCGAACACTCCGGAATCACCTGCCGGGCATGCCGGAACCACCTCTCAGATATGCCAGAACCACGTGCCAATGACCCCGGAAGCACCTGCCGAGCACGCCGGAACCACCTGCTCGACTCGCCAGAACCACCTGCCGGACACGCAGAAATCACCTGCCGGCTACGCCACAACCAGTTGGGGAACACTTCGGAATCACCTGCCGGGCTTGCTGGAACCACCTGCCGGTCATGCCAAAATCACCTGCCAACTACGCCAGTACCACTTGGCGGACACTGTGGAAACACCTGTCGGGCCGGCCGGAACCACATCTCAGACGTGCCAGAACCACGTGCATGAGATGCTGGAAACACACCCCGAACAGACGGAAAACACCTGCCAGACCCGTCTGAACAACCTGCCGAGAACGCCGGAGCCACCTGCACGACTCGCCGGAACCACCTACCTGACATGCCCAAATCACCAGCCGGGTATGCCAGAACCATTTGGCGGACACTCCGGAATCATCTGCCAGACATGCCGGAACCAGCTCTCAGACACACAACAACCACGTGCCAGAGACGCCGGAAGCACCTGCCGAGCATGCCGGAGCCACCTGCTCGACTCGCCAGAAACAGCTGACGGACACGCCAAAATCACCTGCTGGGTACGCCAGAACCACCTGGCGGACACTCCGAAATCACCTGTCCCGCATGCCGGAACCACCTCTCAGACGTGCCGGAAGCACGTGCCGGACACGCCGGAATCACCCACCGGACAGACCGGAACCACCTGCCGAGCACGCCAAACCCACCTGTTCGACTCGCTGGAACCACCTGCCGGACAGGCCAATATCAACTGCTGGCTATGCCAGAACCACCTGGGGGACGGTCCGGAATCACCTGCCAGCCATGGCGGAACCACCTCTCAGACGTAACAGAACCACCTGCCGGAGAAGCTGGAAACACGTCCTGGACAGTCTGGAACCTCCTGCCGGCCAAGCCTGAACCACCTGCCAAGCACAACGGAACAACCTGCCAGACACGCCAAAATCACCTGCGTGTTATGCCAGAACCACTTGGAGGACTCTCTGGGATGACCTGCCGGGCATGCCGGAACCACCTCTCAGATGTGCCAGAAGCATGTGGCGGACAGTCCGGAATCACCTGTTGGGCATGCGCAACCACCTCTGAGACGTACCAGAACCACTTGCCGTGCACGCCGGAACCACCTACCGGACAGACCGGAATCAACTTTTGGGCATGCCGGAACCACCAGACAGATGTGCCAGAAACACGTGCCGGAGACGCCGGAAGCACCTGCCAAGCACGTTGGAACCACCTGCTCAACTCGCCTGAACCACCTGCCGGACATGCCAAAATCACCTGCCGACTATGCCAGAACCACTTGGCGAACACTCCGGAATCACTTGCCGGGCATGCAGGAACCACCTCTCAGACATGCCAGAACCCCGTGCCAATGACCCCGGAAGCACCAGCCGAGCACGCCGGAACCACCTGCTCGACTCGCCAGAACCACCTGCCGATCACGCAAAAATCACCTGCCGGCTACGCCACAACCAGTTGGTGAACACTTTGGAATCACCTGCCAGGCTTGCTGGAACCACCTGCCAGTCATGCCAAAATCACCTGCCAACTACGCCAGAACCGCTTGGCGGACACTGCGGAAACACCTGTCGGGCCGGCCGGAACCACATCTCAGACGTGCCAGAAACGTGTTCATGAGATGCTGGAACCACACCCCGAACAGACGGATACCACCTGCCAGAACCGCCTGAACCACCTGCTGAGCACGCCGGAACCACCTGCTCGACTCACTGGTACCACATGCCTGACACGCCAAAATCACCTGCTGGGTATGCCAGAACCACTTGGCGGACACTCCGGAATCATCTGCCGGACATGCCGGAACCAGCTCTCAGACACACCAGAACCAAGTGCCGGAGACGCCGGAAGCACCTGCCGAGCATGCCGGAGCCACCTGCTCGACTCGCCGGAAACACCTGCCGGACACGCCAAAATCACCTGCCGGGTATGCCAGAACCACCTGGCGGACACTACGGAATCACCTGCCGCGCATGCCGGAACCACCTCTCAGACGTGCCGGAAGCACGTGCCAGACACGCCGGAAACACCTACCGGACAGACCGGAACCACCTGCCAAGAACGCCGGAGCCACCTGTTCGACTCGCTGGAACCACCTGCCGGACAGGCCAATATCAACGGCTGGCTATGCCAGAACCACCTGGGGGATAGTCCGGGATCACCTGCCAGCCATGGCGGAACCACCTCTCAGACGTACCAGAACCACCTGCCGGAGAAGCTGGAAACACGTCCTGGACAGACTGGAACCACGTGACGGCCATGCCTGAACCACCTGCCGAGCACGGCGGAACCACCTGCCGGACACGCCAAAATCACCTGCGGGCTACGCCAGAACCACTTGGACGACTCTCCGAAATGACCTGCCGGGCATGTTGGAACCACCTCTCAGACGTGCCAGAAGCACGTGGCGGACAGTCCGGAATCACCTGTTGGGCATACGCAACCACCTCTGACACGTACCAGAACCACGTGCCGTGCACGCCGGAACCACCTACCGGACAGACCGGAATCAACTTTTGGGCATGCCGGAACCACCAGTCAGATGTGCCAGAAACACGTGCCGGAGACCCCGGAAGCACCTGCCGAGCACGTCGCAACCACCTGCTCAACTCGCCTGAACCACCTGCCGGACACGCCAAAATCACCTGCCCGCTACACCAGCACCACTTCGGGGACAAGCCGGAATCACGTGAGGGGCATGCCGGCACAGCCTCTCAGACTGAACCTCGTGCCGGACACCACAGAACCACCTGCCGGACAGACCGGAACCACCTGCCGGACACGCCGGAACCACCGGCTCGACCCGCCGGAACGACCGCTGGGCATGCAAAATCACCTGCCGGCTACGCCGGAAACACTTGGCGAACACTCCGGAATCACCTGCCGGGCATGCCGGAACCACCTCTCAGATATGCCAGAACCACGTGCCAATGACCCCGGAAGCAACTGCCGAGCACGCCGGAACCACCTGCTCGACTCGCCAGAACCACCTGCCGGACACGCAAAAATCACCTGCCGGCTACGCCACAACCAGTTGGGGAACACTTCGGAATCACCTGCCGGGCTTGCTGGAACCACGTGCCGGTCATGCCAAAATCACCTGCCAACTACGCCAGTACCACTTGGCGGACACTGTGGAAACACCTGTCGGGCCGGCCGGAACCACATCTCAGACGTGCCAGAACCATGTGCATGAGATGCTGGAACCACACCCCGAACAGACGGAAAACACCTGCCAGACCCGTCTGAACAACCTGCCGAGCACGCCGGAGCCACCTGCTCGACTCGCCGGAACCACCTACCTGACATGCCCAAATCACCAGCCGGGTATGCCAGAACCACTTGGCGGACACTCCGGAATCATCTGCCGGACATGCCGGAACCAGCTCTCAGACACACCAGAACCACGTGCCGGAGACGCCGGAAGCACCTGCCGAGCATGCCGGAGCCACCTGCTCGACTCGCCAGAAACACCTGCCGGACACGCCAAAATCACCTGCCGGGTACGCCAGAACCACCTGGCGGACACTCCGAAACCACCTGTCGCGCATGCCGGAACCACCTCTCAGACGTGCCGGAAGCACGTGCCGGACACGCCGGAATCACCTACCGGACAGACCGGAACCACCTGCCGAGCACGCCGGAGCCACCTGTTCGACTCGCTGGAACCACCTGCCGGACAGGCCAATATCAACTGCTGGCTATGCCAGAACCACCTGGGGGACGGTCCGGAATCACCCGCCAGCCATGGCGGAACCACCTCTCAGACGTACCAGAACCACCTGCCGGAGAAGCTGGAAACACGTCCTGGACAGTCTGCAACCACCTGCCGGCCAAGCCTGAACCACCTGCCAAGCACAACGGAACAACCTGCCAGACACGCCAAAATCACCTGCGTGTTATGCCAGAACCACTTGGAGGACTCTCTGGGATGACCTGCCGGGCATGCCGGAACCACCTCTCAGACGTGCCAGAACCATGTGGCGGACAGTCCGGAATCACCTGTTGGGCATGCGCAACCACCTCTGAGATGTACCAGAACCACATGCCGTGCAGGCTGGAACCACCTACCGGACAGACCGGAATCACCTTTCGGGCATGCCGGAACCACCTGTCAGATGTGCCAGAAACACGTGCCGGAGACGCCGGAAGCACCTGCCAAGCACGTTGGAACCACCTGCTCAACTCGCCTGAACCACCTGCCGGACATGCCAAAATCACCTGCCGACTATGCCAGAACCACTTGGCGAACACTCCGGAATCACTTGCCGGGCATGCAGGAACCACCTCTCAGACATGCCAGAACCCCGTGCCAATGACCCCGGAAGCACCAGCCGAGCACGCCGGAACCACCTGCTCGACTCGCCAGAACCACCTGCCGATCACGCAAAAATCACCTGCCGGCTACGCCACAACCAGTTGGTGAACACTTTGGAATCACCTGCCTGGCTTGCTGGAACCACCTGCCAGTCATGCCAAAATCACCTGCCAACTACGCCAGAACCGCTTGGCGGACACTGCGGAAACACCTGTCGGGCCGGCTGGAACCACATCTCAGACGTGCCAGAAACGTGTTCATGAGATGCTGGAACCACACCCCGAACAGACGGATACCACCTGCCAGAACCGCCTGAACCACCTGCTGAGCACGCCGGAACCACCTGCTCGACTCACCGGTACCACCTCCCTGACATGCCAAAATCACCTGCTGGGTATGCCAGAACCACTTGGCGGACACTCCGGAATCATCTGCCGGACATGCTGGAACCAGCTCTCAGACACACCAGAACCAAGTGCCGGAGACGCCGGAAGCACCTGCCGAGCATGCCGGAGCCACCTGCTCGACTCGCCTGAAACACCTGCCGGACACGCCAAAATCACCTGCCGGGTATGCCAGAACCACCTGGCGGACACTACGGAATCACCTGCCGCGCATGCCGGAACCACCTCTCAGACGTGCCGGAAGCACGTGCCGGACACGCCGGAAACACCTACCGGACAGACTGGAACCACCTGCCAAGAACGCCGGAGCCACCTGTTCGACTCGCTGGAACCACCTGCCGGACAGGCCAATATCAACTGCTGGCTTTGCCAGAACCACCTGGGGTACAGTCCGGGATCACCTGCCAGCCATGGCGGAACCACCTCACAGACGTACCAGAACCACCTGCCGGAGAAGCTGGAAACACGTCCTGGACAGACTGGAACCACGTGACGGCCATGCCTGAACCACCTGACGAGCACGGCGGAACCACCTGCCGGACACGCCAAAATCACCTGCGGGCTACGCCAGAACCACTTGGACGACTCTCCGAAATGACCTGCCGGGCATGTTGGAACCACCTCTCAGACGTGCCAGAAGCACGTGGCGGACAGTCCGGAATCACCTGTTGGGCATACGCAACCACCTCTGACACGTACCAGAACCACGTGCCGTGCACGCCGGAACCACCTACCGGACAGACCGGAATCAACTTTTGGGCATGCCGGAACCACCAGTCAGATGTGCCAGAAACACGTGCCGGAGACGCCGGAAGCACCTGCCGAGCACGTCGCAACCACCTGCTCAACTCGCCTGAACCACCTGCCGGACACGCCAAAGTCACCTGCCCGCTACACCAGCACCACTTCGGGGACAAGCCGGAATCACGTGAGGGGCATGCCGGCACAGCCTCTCAGACTGAACCTCGTGCCGGACACCACAGAACCACCTGCCGGACAGACCGGAACCACCTGCCGGACACGCCGGAACCACCGGCTCGACCCGCCGGAACGACCGCTGGACATGCAAAATCACCTGCCGGCTACGCCGGAAACACTTGGCGAACACTCCGGAATCACCTGCCGGGCATGCCGGAACCACCTCTCAGATATGCCAGAACCACGTGCCAATGACCCCGGAAGCACCTGCCGAGCACGCCGGAACCACCTGCTCGACTCGCCAGAACCACCTGCCGGACACGCAAAAATCACATGCCGGCTACGCCACAACCAGTTGGGGAACACTTCGGAATCACCTGCCGGGCTTGCTGGAACCACCTGCCGGTCATGCCAAAATCACCTGCCAACTACGCCAGTAACACTTGGCGGACACTGTGGAAACACCTGTCGGGCCAGCCGGAACCACATCTCAGACGTGCCAGAACCATGTGCATGAGATGCTGGAACCACACCCCGAACAGACGGAAAACACCTGCCAGACCCGTCTGAACAACCTGCCGAGCACGCCGGAGCCACCTGCTCGACTCGCCGGAACCACCTACCTGACATGCCCAAATCACCAGACGGGTATGCCAGAACCACTTGGCGGACACTCCGGATTCATCTGCCGGACATGCCGGAACCAGCTCTCAGACACACCAGAACCACGTGCCGGAGACGCCGGAAGCACCTGCCGAGCATGCCGGAGCCACCTGCTCGACTCGCCAGAAACACCTGCCGGACACGCCAAAATCACCTGCCGGGTACGCCAGAACCACCTGGCGGACACTCCGAAACCACCTGTCGCGCATGCCGGAACCACGTCTCAGACGTGCCGGAAGCACGTGCCGGACACGCCGGAATCACCTACCGGACAGACCGGAACCACCTGCCGAGCACGCCGGAGCCACCTGTTCGACTCGCTGGAACCACCTGCCGGACAGGCCAATATCAACTGCTGGCTATGCCAGAACCACCTGGGGGACGGTCCGGAATCACCTGCCAGCCATGGCGGAACCACCTCTCAGACGTACCAGAACCACCTGCCGGAGAAGCTGGAAACACGTCCTGGACAGTCTGCAACAACCTGCCGGCCAAGCCTGAACCACCTGCCAAGCACAACGGAACAACCTGCCAGACACGCCAAAATCACCTGCGTGTTATGCCAGAACCACTTGGAGGACACTCTGGGATGACCTGCCGGGCATGCCAGAACCACCTCTCAGACGTGCCAGAACCATGTGGCGGACAGTCCGGAATCACCTGTTGGGCATGCGCAACCACCTCTGAGACGTACCAGAACCACATGCCGTGCAGGCTGGAACCACCTACCGGACAGACCGGAATCACCTTTCGGGCATGCCGGAACCACCTGTCAGATGTGCCAGAAACACGTGCCGGAGACGCCGGAAGCACCTGCCAAGCACGTTGGAACCACCTGCTCAACTCGCCTGAACCACCTGCCGGACATGCCAAAATCACCGGCCGACTATGCCAGAACCACTTGGCGAACACTCCGGAATCACTTGCCGGGCATGCAGGAACCACCTCTCAGACATGCCAGAACCCCGTGCCAATGACCCCGGAAGCACCAGCCGAGCACGCCGGAACCACCTGCTCGACTCGCCAGAACCACCTGCCGATCACGCAAAAATCACCTGCCGGCTACGCCACAACCAGTTGGGGAACACTTTGGAATCACCTGCCAGGCTTGCTGGAACCACCTGCCAGTCATGCCAAAATCACCTGCCAACTACGCCAGAACCGCTTGGCGGACACTGCGGAAACACCTGTCGGGCCGGCTGGAACCACATCTCAGACGTGCCAGAAACGTGTTCATGAGATGCTGGAACCACACCCCGAACAGACGGATACCACCTGCCAGAACCGCCTGAACCACCTGCTGAGCACGCCGGAACCACCTGCTCGACTCAGCGGTACCACCTCCCTGACACGCCAAAATCACCTGCTGGGTATGCCAGAACCACTTGGCGGACACTCCGGAATCATCTGCCGGACATGCCGGAACCAGCTCTCAGACACACCAGAACCAAGTGCCGGAGACGCCGGAAGCACCTGCCGAGCATGCCGGAGCCACCTGCTCGACTCGCCAGAAACACCTGCCGGACACGCCAAAATCACCTGCCGGGTATGCCAGAACCACCTGGCGGACACTACGGAATCACCTGCCGCGCATGCCGGAACCACCTCTCAGACGTGCCGGAAGCACGTGCCGGACACGCCGGAACCACCTACCGGACAGACCGGAATCAACTTTTGGGCATGCCGGAACCACCAGTCAGATGAGCCAGAAACACGTGCCGGAGACGCCGGAAGCACCTGCCGAGCACGTCGCAACCACCTGCTAAACTCGCCTGAACCACCTGCCGGACACGCCAAAATCACCTGCCCGCTACACCAGCACCACTTCGGGGACAAGCCGGAATCACGTGAGGGGCATGCCGGCACAGCCTCTCAGACTGAAGCTCGTGCCGGACACCACACAACCACCTGCCGGACAGACCGGAGCCACCTGCCGGACACGCCGGAACCACCGCCTCTACCCGCCGGAATGACCGCTGGACGTGCAAAATCACCTGCCGGCTATGCCGGAAACACTTGGCGAACACTCCGGAATCACCTGCCGGGCATGCCGGAACCACCTCTCAGATATGCCAGAACCACGTGCCAATGACCCCGGAAGCACCTGCCGAGCACGCCGGAACCACCTGCTCGACTCGCCAGAACCACCTGCCGGACACGCAGAAATCACCTGCCGGCTACGCCACAACCAGTTGGGGAACACTTCGGAATCACCTGCCGGGCTTGCTGGAACCACCTGCCGGTCATGCCAAAATCACCTGCCAACTACGCCAGTACCACTTGGCGGACACTGTGGAAACACCTGTCGGGCCGGCCGGAACCACATCTCAGACGTGCCAGAACCACGTGCATGAGATGCTGGAAACACACCCCGAACAGACGGAAAACACCTGCCAGACCCGTCTGAACAACCTGCCGAGAACGCCGGAGCCACCTGCACGACTCGCCGGAACCACCTACCTGACATGCCCAAATCACCAGCCGGGTATGCCAGAACCATTTGGCGGACACTCCGGAATCATCTGCCAGACATGCCGGAACCAGCTCTCAGACACACAACAACCACGTGCCAGAGACGCCGGAAGCACCTGCCGAGCATGCCGGAGCCACCTGCTCGACTCGCCAGAAACAGCTGACGGACACGCCAAAATCACCTGCTGGGTACGCCAGAACCACCTGGCGGACACTCCGAAATCACCTGTCCCGCATGCCGGAACCACCTCTCAGACGTGCCGGAAGCACGTGCCGGACACGCCGGAATCACCCACCGGACAGACCGGAACCACCTGCCGAGCACGCCAAACCCACCTGTTCGACTCGCTGGAACCACCTGCCGGACAGGCCAATATCAACTGCTGGCTATGCCAGAACCACCTGGGGGACGGTCCGGAATCACCTGCCAGCCATGGCGGAACCACCTCTCAGACGTAACAGAACCACCTGCCGGAGAAGCTGGAAACACGTCCTGGACAGTCTGGAACCTCCTGCCGGCCAAGCCTGAACCACCTGCCAAGCACAACGGAACAACCTGCCAGACACGCCAAAATCACCTGCGTGTTATGCCAGAACCACTTGGAGGACTCTCTGGGATGACCTGCCGGGCATGCCGGAACCACCTCTCAGATGTGCCAGAAGCATGTGGCGGACAGTCCGGAATCACCTGTTGGGCATGCGCAACCACCTCTGAGACGTACCAGAACCACTTGCCGTGCACGCCGGAACCACCTACCGGACAGACCGGAATCAACTTTTGGGCATGCCGGAACCACCAGACAGATGTGCCAGAAACACGTGCCGGAGACGCCGGAAGCACCTGCCAAGCACGTTGGAACCACCTGCTCAACTCGCCTGAACCACCTGCCGGACATGCCAAAATCACCTGCCGACTATGCCAGAACCACTTGGCGAACACTCCGGAATCACTTGCCGGGCATGCAGGAACCACCTCTCAGACATGCCAGAACCCCGTGCCAATGACCCCGGAAGCACCAGCCGAGCACGCCGGAACCACCTGCTCGACTCGCCAGAACCACCTGCCGATCACGCAAAAATCACCTGCCGGCTACGCCACAACCAGTTGGTGAACACTTTGGAATCACCTGCCAGGCTTGCTGGAACCACCTGCCAGTCATGCCAAAATCACCTGCCAACTACGCCAGAACCGCTTGGCGGACACTGCGGAAACACCTGTCGGGCCGGCCGGAACCACATCTCAGACGTGCCAGAAACGTGTTCATGAGATGCTGGAACCACACCCCGAACAGACGGATACCACCTGCCAGAACCGCCTGAACCACCTGCTGAGCACGCCGGAACCACCTGCTCGACTCACTGGTACCACATGCCTGACACGCCAAAATCACCTGCTGGGTATGCCAGAACCACTTGGCGGACACTCCGGAATCATCTGCCGGACATGCCGGAACCAGCTCTCAGACACACCAGAACCAAGTGCCGGAGACGCCGGAAGCACCTGCCGAGCATGCCGGAGCCACCTGCTCGACTCGCCGGAAACACCTGCCGGACACGCCAAAATCACCTGCCGGGTATGCCAGAACCACCTGGCGGACACTACGGAATCACCTGCCGCGCATGCCGGAACCACCTCTCAGACGTGCCGGAAGCACGTGCCAGACACGCCGGAAACACCTACCGGACAGACCGGAACCACCTGCCAAGAACGCCGGAGCCACCTGTTCGACTCGCTGGAACCACCTGCCGGACAGGCCAATATCAACGGCTGGCTATGCCAGAACCACCTGGGGGATAGTCCGGGATCACCTGCCAGCCATGGCGGAACCACCTCTCAGACGTACCAGAACCACCTGCCGGAGAAGCTGGAAACACGTCCTGGACAGACTGGAACCACGTGACGGCCATGCCTGAACCACCTGCCGAGCACGGCGGAACCACCTGCCGGACACGCCAAAATCACCCGCGGGCTACGCCAGAACCACTTGGACGACTCTCCGAAATGACCTGCCGGGCATGTTGGAACCACCTCTCAGACGTGCCAGAAGCACGTGGCGGACAGTCCGGAATCACCTGTTGGGCATACGCAACCACCTCTGACACGTACCAGAACCACGTGCCGTGCACGCCGGAACCACCTACCGGACAGACCGGAATCAACTTTTGGGCATGCCGGAACCACCAGTCAGATGTGCCAGAAACACGTGCCGGAGACCCCGGAAGCACCTGCCGAGCACGTCGCAACCACCTGCTCAACTCGCCTGAACCACCTGCCGGACACGCCAAAATCACCTGCCCGCTACACCAGCACCACTTCGGGGACAAGCCGGAATCACGTGAGGGGCATGCCGGCACAGCCTCTCAGACTGAACCTCGTGCCGGACACCACAGAACCACCTGCCGGACAGACCGGAACCACCTGCCGGACACGCCGGAACCACCGGCTCGACCCGCCGGAACGACCGCTGGGCATGCAAAATCACCTGCCGGCTACGCCGGAAACACTTGGCGAACACTCCGGAATCACCTGCCGGGCATGCCGGAACCACCTCTCAGATATGCCAGAACCACGTGCCAATGACCCCGGAAGCAACTGCCGAGCACGCCGGAACCACCTGCTCGACTCGCCAGAACCACCTGCCGGACACGCAAAAATCACCTGCCGGCTACGCCACAACCAGTTGGGGAACACTTCGGAATCACCTGCCGGGCTTGCTGGAACCACGTGCCGGTCATGCCAAAATCACCTGCCAACTACGCCAGTACCACTTGGCGGACACTGTGGAAACACCTGTCGGGCCGGCCGGAACCACATCTCAGACGTGCCAGAACCATGTGCATGAGATGCTGGAACCACACCCCGAACAGACGGAAAACACCTGCCAGACCCGTCTGAACAACCTGCCGAGCACGCCGGAGCCACCTGCTCGACTCGCCGGAACCACCTACCTGACATGCCCAAATCACCAGCCGGGTATGCCAGAACCACTTGGCGGACACTCCGGAATCATCTGCCGGACATGCCGGAACCAGCTCTCAGACACACCAGAACCACGTGCCGGAGACGCCGGAAGCACCTGCCGAGCATGCCGGAGCCACCTGCTCGACTCGCCAGAAACACCTGCCGGACACGCCAAAATCACCTGCCGGGTACGCCAGAACCACCTGGCGGACACTCCGAAACCACCTGTCGCGCATGCCGGAACCACCTCTCAGACGTGCCGGAAGCACGTGCCGGACACGCCGGAATCACCTACCGGACAGACCGGAACCACCTGCCGAGCACGCCGGAGCCACCTGTTCGACTCGCTGGAACCACCTGCCGGACAGGCCAATATCAACTGCTGGCTATGCCAGAACCACCTGGGGGACGGTCCGGAATCACCTGCCAGCCATGGCGGAACCACCTCTCAGACGTACCAGAACCACCTGCCGGAGAAGCTGGAAACACGTCCTGGACAGTCTGGAACCACCTGCCGGCCAAGCCTGAACCACCTGCCAAGCACAACGGAACAACCTGCCAGACACGCCAAAATCACCTGCGTGTTATGCCAGAACCACTTGGAGGACTCTCTGGGATGACCTGCCGGGCATGCCGGAACCACCTCTCAGACGTGCCAGAACCATGTGGCGGACAGTCCGGAATCACCTGTTGGGCATGCGCAACCACCTCTGAGACGTACCAGAACCACATGCCGTGCAGGCTGGAACCACCTACCGGACAGACCGGAATCACCTTTCGGGCATGCCGGAACCACCTGTCAGATGTGCCAGAAACACGTGCCGGAGACGCCGGAAGCACCTGCCAAGCACGTTGGAACCACCTGCTCAACTCGCCTGAACCACCTGCCGGACATGCCAAAATCACCTGCCGACTATGCCAGAACCACTTGGCGAACACTCCGGAATCACTTGCCGGGCATGCAGGAACCACCTCTCAGACATGCCAGAACCCCGTGCCAATGACCCCGGAAGCACCAGCCGAGCACGCCGGAACCACCTGCTCGACTCGCCAGAACCACCTGCCGATCACGCAAAAATCACCTGCCGGCTACGCCACAACCAGTTGGTGAACACTTTGGAATCACCTGCCTGGCTTGCTGGAACCACCTGCCAGTCATGCCAAAATCACCTGCCAACTACGCCAGAACCGCTTGGCGGACACTGCGGAAACACCTGTCGGGCCGGCTGGAACCACATCTCAGACGTGCCAGAAACGTGTTCATGAGATGCTGGAACCACACCCCGAACAGACGGATACCACCTGCCAGAACCGCCTGAACCACCTGCTGAGCACGCCGGAACCACCTGCTCGACTCACCGGTACCACCTCCCTGACATGCCAAAATCACCTGCTGGGTATGCCAGAACCACTTGGCGGACACTCCGGAATCATCTGCCGGACATGCTGGAACCAGCTCTCAGACACACCAGAACCAAGTGCCGGAGACGCCGGAAGCACCTGCCGAGCATGCCGGAGCCACCTGCTCGACTCGCCTGAAACACCTGCCGGACACGCCAAAATCACCTGCCGGGTATGCCAGAACCACCTGGCGGACACTACGGAATCACCTGCCGCGCATGCCGGAACCACCTCTCAGACGTGCCGGAAGCACGTGCCGGACACGCCGGAAACACCTACCGGACAGACTGGAACCACCTGCCAAGAACGCCGGAGCCACCTGTTCGACTCGCTGGAACCACCTGCCGGACAGGCCAATATCAACTGCTGGCTTTGCCAGAACCACCTGGGGTACAGTCCGGGATCACCTGCCAGCCATGGCGGAACCACCTCTCAGACGTACCAGAACCACCTGCCGGAGAAGCTGGAAACACGTCCTGGACAGACTGGAACCACGTGACGGCCATGCCTGAACCACCTGCCGAGCACGGCGGAACCACCTGCCGGACACGCCAAAATCACCTGCGGGCTACGCCAGAACCACTTGGACGACTCTCCGAAATGACCTGCCGGGCATGTTGGAACCACCTCTCAGACGTGCCAGAAGCACGTGGCGGACAGTCCGGAATCACCTGTTGGGCATACGCAACCACCTCTGAGACGTACCAGAACCACGTGCCGTGCACGCCGGAACCACCTACCGGACAGACCGGAATCAACTTTTGGGCATGCCGGAACCACCAGTCAGATGTGCCAGAAACACGTGCCGGAGACGCCGGAAGCACCTGCCGAGCACGTCGCAACCACCTGCTCAACTCGCCTGAACCACCTGCCGGACACGCCAAAGTCACCTGCCCGCTACACCAGCACCACTTCGGGGACAAGCCGGAATCACGTGAGGGGCATGCCGGCACAGCCTCTCAGACTGAACCTCGTGCCGGACACCACAGAACCACCTGCCGGACAGACCGGAACCACCTGCCGGACACGCCGGAACCACCGGCTCGACCCGCCGGAACGACCGCTGGACATGCAAAATCACCTGCCGGCTACGCCGGAAACACTTGGCGAACACTCCGGAATCACCTGCCGGGCATGCCGGAACCACCTCTCAGATATGCCAGAACCACGTGCCAATGACCCCGGAAGCACCTGCCGAGCACGCCGGAACCACCTGCTCGACTCGCCAGAACCACCTGCCGGACACGCAAAAATCACATGCCGGCTACGCCACAACCAGTTGGGGAACACTTCGGAATCACCTGCCGGGCTTGCTGGAACCACCTGCCGGTCATGCCAAAATCACCTGCCAACTACGCCAGTAACACTTGGCGGACACTGTGGAAACACCTGTCAGGCCAGCCGGAACCACATCTCAGACGTGCCAGAACCATGTGCATGAGATGCTGGAACCACACCCCGAACAGACGGAAAACACCTGCCAGACCCGTCTGAACAACCTGCCGAGCACGCCGGAGCCACCTGCTCGACTCGCCGGAACCACCTACCTGACATGCCCAAATCACCAGACGGGTATGCCAGAACCACTTGGCGGACACTCCGGATTCATCTGCCGGACATGCCGGAACCAGCTCTCAGACACACCAGAACCACGTGCCGGAGACGCCGGAAGCACCTGCCGAGCATGCCGGAGCCACCTGCTCGACTCGCCAGAAACACCTGCCGGACACGCCAAAATCACCTGCCGGGTACGCCAGAACCACCTGGCGGACACTCCGAAACCACCTGTCGCGCATGCCGGAACCACGTCTCAGACGTGCCGGAAGCACGTGCCGGACACGCCGGAATCACCTACCGGACAGACCGGAACCACCTGCCGAGCACGCCGGAGCCACCTGTTCGACTCGCTGGAACCACCTGCCGGACAGGCCAATATCAACTGCTGGCTATGCCAGAACCACCTGGGGGACGGTCCGGAATCACCTGCCAGCCATGGCGGAACCACCTCTCAGACGTACCAGAACCACCTGCCGGAGAAGCTGGAAACACGTCCTGGACAGTCTGCAACAACCTGCCGGCCAAGCCTGAACCACCTGCCAAGCACAACGGAACAACCTGCCAGACACGCCAAAATCACCTGCGTGTTATGCCAGAACCACTTGGAGGACACTCTGGGATGACCTGCCGGGCATGCCAGAACCACCTCTCAGACGTGCCAGAACCATGTGGCGGACAGTCCGGAATCACCTGTTGGGCATGCGCAACCACCTCTGAGACGTACCAGAACCACATGCCGTGCAGGCTGGAACCACCTACCGGACAGACCGGAATCACCTTTCGGGCATGCCGGAACCACCTGTCAGATGTGCCAGAAACACGTGCCGGAGACGCCGGAAGCACCTGCCAAGCACGTTGGAACCACCTGCTCAACTCGCCTGAAGCACCTGCCGGACATGCCAAAATCACCTGCCGACTATGCCAGAACCACTTGGCGAAAACTCCGGAATCACTTGCCGGGCATGCAGGAACCACCTCTCAGACATGCCAGAACCCCGTGCCAATGACCCCGGAAGCACCAGGCGAGCACGCCGGAACCACCAGCTCGACTCGCCAGAACCACCTGCCGATCACGCAAAAATCACCCGCCGGCTACGCCACAACCAGTTGGGGAACACTTTGGAATCACCTGCCAGGCTTGCTGGAACCACCTGCCAGTCATGCCAAAATCACCTGCCAACTACGCCAGACCCGCTTGGCGGACACTGCGGAAACACCTGTCGGGCCGGCTGGAACCACATCTCAGACGTGCCAGAAACGTGTTCATGAGATGCTGGAACCACACCCCGAACAGACGGATACCACCTGCCAGAACCGCCTGAACCACCTGCTGAGCACGCCGGAACCACCTGCTCGACTCACTGGTACCACATGCCTGACACGCCAAAATCACCTGCTGGGTATGCCAGAACCACTTGGCGGACACTCCGGAATCATCTGCCGGAAATGCCGGAACCAGCTCTCAGACACACCAGAACCAAGTGCCGGAGACGCCGGAAGCACCTGCCGAGCATGCCGGAGCCACCTGCTCGACTCGCCAGAAACACCTGCCGGACACGCCAAAATCACCTGCCGGGTATGCCAGAACCACCTGGCGGACACTACGGAATCACCTGCCGCGCATGCCGGAACCACCTCTCAGACGTGCCGGAAGCACGTGCCGGACACGCCGGAACCACCTGCCAAGCACGTTGGAACCACCTGCTCAACTCGCCTGAACCACCTGCCGGACATGCCAAAATCACCTGCCGACTATGCCAGAACCACTTGGCGAACACTCCGGAATCACTTGCCGGGCATGCAGGAACCACCTCTCAGACATGCCAGAACCCCGTGCCAATGACCCCGGAAGCACCAGCCGAGCACGCCGGAACCACCTGCTCGACTCACCAGAACCACCTGCCGATCACGCGAAAATCGCCTGCCGGCTACGCCACAACCAGTTGGTGAACACTTTGGAATCACCTGCCAGGCTTGCTGGAACCACCTGCCAGTCATGCCAAAATCACCTGCCAACTACGCCAGAACCGCTTGGCGGACACTGCGGAAACACCTGTCGGGCCGGCTGGAAAGACATCTCAGACGTGCCAGAAACGTGTTCATGAGATGCTGGAACCACACCCCGAACAGACGGATACCACCTGCCAGAACCGCCTGAACCACCTGCTGAGCACACCGGAACCACCTGCTCGACTCACCGGTACCACCTCCCTGACACGCCAAAATCACCTGCTGGGTATGCCAGAACCACTTGGCGGACACTCCGGAATCATCTGCCGGACATGCCGGAACCAGCTCTCAGACACACCAGAACCAAGTGCCGGAGACGCCGGAAGCACCTGCCGAGCATGCCGGAGCCACCTGCTCGACTCGCCAGAAACACCTGCCGGACACGCCAAAATCACCTGCCGGGTATGCCAGAACCACCTGGCGGACACTCCGGAATCACCTGCCGCGCATGCCGGAACCACCTCTCAGACGTGCCGGAAGCACGTGCCAGACACGCCGGAAACACCTACCGGACAGACCGGAACCACCTGCCAAGAACGCCGGAGCCACCTGTTCGACTCTCTGGAACCACCTGCCGGACAGGCCAATATCAACTGCTGACTATGCCAGAACCACCTGGGGGACAGTCCGGGATCACCTGCCAGCCATGGCGGAACCACCTCTCAGACGTATCAGAACCACCTGCTGGAGAAGCTGGAAACACGTCCTGGACAGACAGGAACCACGTGACGGCCATGCCTGAACCACCTGCCGAGGACGGCAGAACCACCTGCCGGACAGGCCAAAATCACCTGCGGGCTACGCCAGAACCACTTGGACGACTCTCCGAAATGACCTGCCGGGCATGTTGGAACCACCTCTCAGACGTGCCAGAAGCACGTGGCGGACAGTCCGGAATCACCTGTTGGGCATACGCAACCACCTCTGAGACGTACCAGAACCACGTGCCGTGCACGCCGGAACCACCTAACGGACAGACCGGAATCCACTTTTGGGCATGCCGGAACCACCAGTCAGATGTGCCAGAAACACGTGCCGGAGACGCCGGAAGCACCTGCCGAGCACGTCGCAACCACGTGCTCAACTCGCCTGAACCACCTGCCGGACACGCCAAAATCACCTGCCCGCTACACCAGCACCACTTCGGGGACAAGCCGGAATCACGTGAGGGGCATGCCGGCACAGCCTCTCAGACTGAACCTCGTGCCGGACACCACAGAACCACCTGCCGGACAGAACGGTACCACCTGCCGGACACGCCGGAACCACCGGCTCGACCCGCCTGAACGACCGCTGGACATGCAAAATCACCTGCCGGCTACGCCGGAAACACTTGGCGAACACTCCGGAACCACCTGCCGGGCATGCCGGAACCACCTCTCAGATATGCCAGAACCACGTGCCAATGACCCCGGAAGCACCTGCCGAGCACGCCGGAGCCACCTGCTCGACTCGCCGGAACCACCTACCTGACATGCCCAAATCACCAGCCGGGTATGCCAGAACCACTTGGCGGACACTCCGGAATCATCTGCCGGACATGCCGGAACCAGCTCTCAGACACCCCAGAACCACGTGCCGGAGACGCCGGAAGCACCTGCCGAGCATGCCGGAGCCACCTGCTCGACTCGCCAGAAACACCTGCCGGACACGCCAAAATCACCTGCCGGGTACGCCAGAACCACCTGGCGGACACTCCGAAATCACTTGTCGCGCATGCCGGAACCACCTCTCAGACGTGCCGGAAGCACGTGCCGGACACGCCGGAATCACCTACCGGACAGACCGGAACCACCTGCCGAGCATGCCGGAGCCACCTGTTCGACTCGCTGGAACCACCTGCCGGACAGGCCAATATCAACTGCTGGCTATGCCAGAACCACCTGGGGGACGGTCCGGAATCACCTGCCAGCCATGGCGGAACCACCTCTCAGACGTACCAGAACCACCTGCCTGAGAAGCTGGAAACACGTCCTGGACAGTCTGGAACCACCTGCCGGCCAAGCCTGAACCACCTGCCAAGCACAACGGAACAACCTGCCAGACACGCCAAAATCACCTGCGTGTTATGCCAGAACCACTTGGAGGACTCTCTGGGATGACCTGCCGGGCATGCCGGAACCACCTCTCAGACGTGCCAGAACCATGTGGCCGACAGTCCGGAATCACCTGTTGGGCATGTGCAACCACCTCTGAGACGTACCAGAACCACATGCCGTGCAGGCTGGAACCACCTACCGGACAGACCGGAATCACCTTTCGGGCATGCCGGAACCACCTGTCAGATGTGCCAGAAACACGTGCCGGAGACGCCGGAAGCACCTGCCAAGCACGTTGGAACCACCTGCTCAACTCGCCTGAAGCACCTGCCGGACATGCCAAAATCACCTGCCGACTATGCCAGAACCACTTGGCGAAAACTCCGGAATCACTTGCCGGGCATGCAGGAACCACCTCTCAGACATGCCAGAACCCCGTGCCAATGACCCCGGAAGCACCAGGCGAGCACGCCGGAACCACCAGCTCGACTCGCCAGAACCACCTGCCGATCACGCAAAAATCACCCGCCGGCTACGCCACAACCAGTTGGGGAACACTTTGGAATCACCTGCCAGGCTTGCTGGAACCACCTGCCAGTCATGCCAAAATCACCTGCCAACTACGCCAGACCCGCTTGGCGGACACTGCGGAAACACCTGTCGGGCCGGCTGGAACCACATCTCAGACGTGCCAGAAACGTGTTCATGAGATGCTGGAACCACACCCCGAACAGACGGATACCACCTGCCAGAACCGCCTGAACCACCTGCTGAGCACGCCGGAACCACCTGCTCGACTCACTGGTACCACATGCCTGACACGCCAAAATCACCTGCTGGGTATGCCAGAACCACTTGGCGGACACTCCGGAATCATCTGCCGGACATGCCGGAACCAGCTCTCAGACACACCAGAACCAAGTGCCGGAGACGCCGGAAGCACCTGCCGAGCATGCCGGAGCCACCTGCTCGACTCGCCAGAAACACCTGCCGGACACGCCAAAATCACCTGCCGGGTATGCCAGAACCACCTGGCGGACACTACGGAATCACCTGCCGCGCATGCCGGAACCACCTCTCAGACGTGCCGGAAGCACGTGCCGGACACGCCGGAACCACCTACCGGACAGACCGGAATCAACTTTTGGGCATGCCGGAACCACCAGTCAGATGAGCCAGAAACACGTGCCGGAGACGCCGGAAGCACCTGCCGAGCACGTCGCAACCACCTGCTAAACTCGCCTGAACCACCTGCCGGACACGCCAAAATCACCTGCCCGCTACACCAGCACCACTTCGGGGACAAGCCGGAATCACGTGAGGGGCATGCCGGCACAGCCTCTCAAACTGAAGCTCGTGCCGGACACCACACAACCACCTGCCGGACAGACCGGAGCCACCTGCCGGACACGCCGGAACCACCG